>NW_008352267.1:454589-494797 GCF_000622305.1 Nannospalax galili | reverse complement strand
GTTGTTAGCCACCATGTGGGTGCTTGGAACTGAGCCTGAGTCCTCTGCAAGAGCAGCCAGTGCTCTTAACCACTGGGTCATCTCTCCAGCCCTTGATAACTAACTTTTAAAAAGAAAATTTTGGTTGTTTCGGCAAAGCCAATTTGACAATTTTACATGACTTTTTAATAAAAGCAAGTTTTAATGCCATATAGTTAAATCTTGTTTTGTAATTATTTTAAAATTCAAATACATATGTAAATTTTGTGGAAAAGGTGTGTGTGTGTGTGTGTGTGTGTGTGTGTGTGTGTGTGTGTGTGTGTGTAATTCATGATTTTAATTTCCTCTTCTTTTACTATTAGAATATTTTCAAATGACTGCTACTTTATTCCTGGTAATTTAAAAATATATTATCTGTGTATTTTTTTGATGTACATAAAAATAATTTTGAATCATAGATAGTTCTTGAAGCAGTTAATACACATGCAGGATTACTGTAAATTCATGACAAGTTTTGCTCAGATTTGAAATTCAAAAACATCCACATATTATACAATCATAAATTAAAATAATACCCCAAAAACACCTATTCCAGAATAAAAAGAGGCTTAAAATAACTAGGTATTCACATTTTAAAAATGTATTATTCTAAGTAGTGTAGGCTGACCTAATCTTTTCAGACAGGATTCACTTAGTATAAGGTCATTTATAATGTTCTCCATTGAGTATCCAAAGGACAATTTTCTGAAATTCTCCCACATGTTTTAGTCTTTCTAACACAAGTGACCCTTGGCAAGATGACTCTTTTCATCAACATGTGGAAAGTGCTGCATTTCCTTTAGCAATTTAAATTGCTTTTAGCAGGTCAGGTCTTTTCATTTAATAGTTTCACATTACTTTATTCAGCTTTTCACTCTTAGAAATACACAAAAGCATTGCACTCCCATTCTCCTTTTCAATAGAACTCAATATTGTGTTTGTATGGTTAAAAATTACTTTGAGCATATGTCCCATTCTATCTGATTTTTACCTGTTCCAAACTCTTGGTTTTAAATTAAATCTTGGATGAAATTTTAGAAAGTCATTTTTTAAATATGTTTGATGTGTAAACTTATCCTTTCCTATGTGTTTTCTTACCCCAGGCGATGGTAAGTTATTCAATTACTGATATATTTAAGAACAACACATTAAACAATGATCAGGACAAGATTATCTTCAATAGTTTTTGAAGTCTGAAGGCATAAGTTACTGCTCCATCTGCAACGTTGCTTCCTGAATTCCTTCTACCAAGAATACCTAGAGGTGTTCAAATAGAGTGCCCATCACTTCAAACTGTGAAACACTGTCAGATTCACTGGAGTATCTTTGGGAAGTATCTGAGGCCTCATATAAGTATAGACCTCCTAAAGTGTCCATCCCAGCCCTTCCTACATGAAATATTTTCCTGAATCCCCTTGTTTTTTGGACAGTTGGCTTGCTCTCTGCTTTCCTGCTGTCATCATCAACATATCTGATATATACCACTCACAAACCTGAGCTGAGGGCAGATTAAAGCGCTAAAATTGATTATTATTATTTTAGAGACACAAAGTAAAAAACATAATTTGAGTTCATAACTTTTAAAGCATTTACTGTATAGAACTCACACAGGTAATATATCCAAATAAATTCACCTTCCTTCATAGTAGTAGAACAAAAATTCTGCATGGCAGAGGAAAGGAAGTTTCTCTTGAATCGTTTACCATGTCCAGTGAGACAAAACACTACTCAAAATAGAGTCTATAAAGTAGGTGACATATTTACAGGTAAGGAAGAAGGACAACAGATTCAGAAGATTCCTGACCTTGAAGTATCAGGAAAGCTACAGAGCAACAATAGAGTCACATGTGTGACAATCCTGCTTCTTTAGTTCTTGGGAGAACCTGGCAAGCCCTGTGCCCTAAAGGTTTATATCCAGGAACAGCAAGATTTACTATGAAACACAATGAATTATATCTTGTTTCTCCTAATGGTCGGTCATTCCATCTTTTCCTCAGGATGGTATGTTACCAGCACATTGTGAATTTATCTTGCCGACCTGGATTGGTCATACAGTTACAAAGAATAAATAGCAATATATTAAAATTTTGAAAAATTCAAAAAATACTCTGTTAAAACTTGAGACTGGAAGGGCAGGAAAGTCAAGGAGGTAGAGGTTGAAGCAGCTGATCAGATCACATCCATAATCAGTAACTAAAAGCAATAAATACATCCCAGTGCTCAGATTGCTATCTCTAGTTTATGCAGCCCCAGATCCCCTGCCAAAGCATAGTCTTGTCCTCAGTCAAGATGAGTCTTCACTTACCATTTAAGCTCATGGCATCAACCAGAGGCTTTCTAATTGGTTTTGAAGCCCACACTACAAAAGAGAATCCATGAATAGCACTGTAAATCTGGTTAAAAGTCGACTGCTAAGGAGGTTTTATGCCCTAAGGCGAGCCTTCTAATGTTGCTTACCTAATTTGACACACCACAAACTGCTTTCTAAATACTTGTTTATACTCATAGACAAATTTTAATGTTATTCTTAATCAGAGAAGCCGCTTTGCAATGAAAGGTGGCAAATGCAGAGATGCATGACTGCTGAAGATACTAGAATAAGTGATGGTCAAATGCTCAGCCTTAACCAAAACATTCACACTACCCCCTTCCAGAGTCATAGAAAAACAGAGATGAGAAGAAGACTGTGAGAACTGAAATACCTGGAGAAGAGCTATGAAATGCAATCTTTTAGGCATGACACACTCAATGAAACCATGAAATCATAGCACCCGTGGCTGGCTACAATGGGCCTGCCCAAGACACTTGTCAGCAATCATTCATAGATTTAGAAGTACATCCATCTCTACACCTATTTGATGAACTGCTATTGATGTATTGGGGCAAGGAAAGGATGTTGTCTTTAGTTGTGTACCTGCTGATGTACCTACTATGTTTCCGTGAATTATAACATACTCATGGTCATAAGGACAGCATTGGTTAAACTCAGTGGGTCACAAAACAAAACAAAAAGAAGTGAATATGCTGTGGGGTGAGGATGGAATGCAAATAGGAGAGAGATAAGAGAGGGGAGTGGGAGGGTGACAATAATCAGAATTTATTACATATCTGAAGTTTTCAAAACAAAAATTAAAATTAAAAGATAATTCCCCACAACATGGTGACAAGTCTATCTCTCAAACAATTCTCGATTCAAACAATTGGACAATTAACATTTATCATCAAAGAAATAACTATATTTTGAAACAAAAGTCCCACTGTTATAACAATTCCAGTATTATTGCTACTTAAATTGTCAGTTAGTACTACACTGACTAGCTTTTTGTTTCACATGTTATATTTTCCTGCATGTATGTATGCCATGTGCATAGTGAGACACGTGTGTAGGTAGAGAACAATTTTTTAAAAAATATTTTATTGATTGATTTCTTTATTTTGTATGTATGAGTGTATTGCCTGCATGAGTGCAAGTACACTAGTGTGCTTGCATGTTTGAAGAGGTCAGAAATGGGCTTCATTTGAATCTCTTGGAACTGGAGTTACAGATGGTTGTTAGAAGCCATGTGGGTGCTGGAATTGAACCTGGGTCTTCTGCAAGAGTAGGCAATGCTCTTAACCACTGAACCATCTCTCCAGCCCAAGGACAATGTTTAGGAGTTAGTTCTTGTGGTGGTTTGAATGAGTTATCCCCCATTAGCTCAAGAATGTGAACACTTGATAGGTAGGCAGTGCTGTTTTGGGAAGGTTCTGTATCCCTAGAAGGTGTGAGCTTGCTGGGGAAATATGGGGCCAAGCACTTTGAAATTTCATAGCCAAGTTACATTCCCAGTTCATCTCTCTTTGCCTCCTATGCCTGCTTGAAGATGTGAGTGCTTAGCTTTCTGATCTAATTGCCTCCTGTCATGCCTCCTCTGTCATAGACTCCCATCCCTCTGGAAACATTAGCCCAACCAACTCTTCCTTCTATAAGTTGCCTTACTCATGGTATTTTATTACAGCAACAGAAAAGTAACTAATACAGTTCCTTTTTTGCATCATATGCTCCCAGTTATCAAGCTCAAGTCCTCAAGCTTGGCAGCAAGCACTATCCATTAAGCAATCTTTCCGACTTCTAAATTCCAGTTTTAGATATGGAAGGTATTTATTCTGCTTGTTGTTCAAGGAGTGGATGCATGGGAGGCCAGGATTCCATACATTGTGACTCTCTGTCATCATGCCTCCCTTCACCAGCAATATTATCGGTCCATACATACTCTTTCACTCTTTATGAGTCAGTCCTTTAAAGCAAAAATGCAATGGCATCTTGTAGATCCTGCAGACTATTCCAATTACTTTCTGTATAGTTCAGAAAATTATCTATAATAGTGATTTCTGTTTTGATTTAATGAGTTTATTAAGTATAGAGAAAGGGAAAGTAAACAATAAAGTGAGTAGAGGATAGTGAGAAGAAGCACATAGACAGCAAAATATCCTGTAGAGATAAGTGGAGGAGCCCAACTGAGAGACCTGAAAAAAAAAAGATAACAACATGAAATTGGGGGCTTACAAGCATCCAATAGAAATCAAGTGAAGAAGCTCCCTTAAGGCAGCCAGCTGGAGTTCTTTATTGAGAATCACAGGCAGGCCAATTGTCTGCTCTGGTGGGGCTTCTAATAAAGAAACACATAGAACAGAAATAACATCATTAGATTGGATGCTTCAAGCATCCAGCAGAAACTGACAGAGAAAACTGAGGAGGGCAACTGGAGTCCCCCAGTTGAGAGAGTCCTGGGAGGAAGGCCCTCACCTATCTCTCTCCCTGAAAGAATTTCCAGTTTCCATTCCCACTGTGAACATTTTAAAAACTATTTATTTTGTTATTATTTTTATGTGTATATGCATGTGTCACTTCATCAGTTTATGTGTACCGCATGCGTTCAGGAGTCCATGGAGACCAGAAGAGTGAGCTGGAACTCCTGTAACTACAGTTACAAATGCCTGTGACTTGTCATGCTGGCACTGTGAACTGAATTCTGGTCCTCTGCAAGAGCAGTAAATGCTTTTAAACACTGAGCTGTCTCTCCTGCCCCAACTGTAGGTATCCTTATCATTGAATAAACAATAATAACCCCAGTAAGAAATTATGTCTCTTCTAGCTGTTCTTAAGGTCATATTTTTGCTCTTATGCGATTTTCTGTTTTCTTTTCTCCTTGTTATAAATTTAAGGAGTCAGTTTGATCCAAATAGATGGTTTTGAAGGAAACTCAACATAAACATCCTTTCTTTAGAAGCTGTTGGGACTCAAGGGGGAGTGGTTCAGCTTTTCAGTGAGCTCAAATACCACAAAAATATTTACCAGTGTAAGTCTACATTAATGCAGATTATGTGCATATTTATTTATTGTTGTTACTGCTGTTTAGTTTTTTTCATTGTTTTTTTTTTTATCTTCTATCTGATCAAGGGCTAGCAAAATACCCTCTCATTTATGTGGAAGTTCTTTCTGCTTAGTTGATTTTTTCCTGCCTGGGAAAGTACTTTTTAATTAGATGAAATATCAAAAGAAGGCTTATTTTTATTTTCTGAGATATTAGAGTCTGATTCAGAAAGTCATTGTTTTGCAAGAGCAGTCAGTGCTCTTAACCACTGAGCCATCTCTCAGAATTACTAGTTTTTTTTTTTAATTAAAAAAATTTAAATTTAATACCCGTACCATTAGAAGAAACTTTTCATTGTAGCTTTAACATAATTCAGTAACAAATTCCAGAGCAAAGATACATCTCTTTCAAGAGTGGCTATAAATTTTTAGGTTCACAGTTGCATTAATACAATTATACTATACTGAAGTCAGTATAAATCCTGCAAGACATAAAACTGAATGTGCTTCTAACCTTTAAAAAAGTTTTTCATTTCATTTTAAAATATACTGTCTCCTACAGTAAGACTCATTTTAATGCTACTAACAGCTGTTTACACATGTGTCTCTAATCTCTCTGTATCTGATTATTACTAGTCACAGTTGGTTACACATGGAACCGTGGTACCTGAGTATGGATATAAAGTGATCAGGTAGATTTCAAAGATAATGTTTATCATCTATACTAATTAACATGAAGTAAAATTTTATGCTTCCTCTTCAAATATAACTCATTATTTTATTTGTTGATTTCTTTGTGTGTGTGTGTGTGTGTGTGTGTGTGTGTGTATCATACAGTACATCCCAGTCTCCTTCATCTATGTATCCACTTCCAAAATTGCACACTCCCATAGCCTCCCTCCCACTGGGGCCAATATACTCTGTCACCCCTGTTACTGTCCACTGTGCTGTTGGCGCCCCCAGCCATTCCCCAGTCCTTGTCCATCTGCTGAATCTAGTCAGCCTATCTAGAGATCCTTGTTTTAGGAAGACCAGATGTTCCTCATCTAGCAGCAATCAGTTGTCAAAATTCCTTTAGATAAGATTGGGGTCTGCTGTTCATTTTCCCACTTTTATGCTGGCTTACTGTCTGGAAGTCTCTTGGGTTACCCAGGACAACTCAAAGGAAGGTATTTCCTTTATGGCATTGTTTCTCATTATATAGCCTTTAGCTATACATATGGACTCTTAAAAATTATATTGACTCCTTTAATCTTTTATTATATTTCCATTTGGGTGTTTAAGAATCTACAGTTCACCCAGATAAACCAATTTATTTTCACTCTTAAGGCCATTTGAGGATGTGTTCCTCAGGGTTCACATGGGCTTTGCAGGATCCCTTGGCTACTTTCTTTTACCAGTTCCCTCTATGTGAAGATAAGTCAAGGTCCTGCTCGACCATGGCTGGCTTCATGTGGAAGGATTGAGGAAATGTTTCCTCTGTCTTGACCCTCCTATTTGTAGGTTGGAAACTGGTTCAAGTCCATCTGGTGGGGTCTCCATGGCCTTTTGATAAAGAAGACAGGTAACCCGTCACAGTTACAGGACATTTTGAGAAATGCTCATAGTCCTCTGGAACTTAGTCGACATAGGAGGGCAAGGAACAAAAACTGTCCTTTAGGTCCCTCTGATCAAATTAGTATAGGCCTCAAAGTATGCCTGTTAAACATCCAAGAAGGTTAGTTCTTCCAGTCTGATACTTTTAATTACCATGTGCCATGTAGATAGGGCTTGGCCAAAGACCAAACGTTCTCAGATAAACCTTGCCTAGACAGATAATATATTCCTTGATCTATTTGTATGTACAATTTGTCAGTAGGTTGTTGGACTAATATGGTTCACTCTGGTTTTCTAAAACTTGCTAGGAACTATTTAGCTCTTGCATTGTCTAACCCTTCCACCATGGTTTCCCCATTTAAGGTTCCCCCATTCTTCCCATTTCTCCCTTAATAATACCCTTCTCCTATGGTCCCACCTCTCTTGAGTTCCTTCTTTCCCTTTATCTCCTAATTTCCTTGTATAACCTTCCCTCCCCACTCCCCTTAAATAACCCCATTTTATCCATATCTCCTTTATTAACACCTAGCTCCTAATATTTTTAGGTTTTAGGTTCTTTCTTTTCCTTTACCTCCCTTCCTTTTCATTATCCTGGTTCCTGTAGTTAACTCTGGATATATACTCACTTACCAGGGTTTGGTGCTAGGACCCACATATGAGTGAGAACATATGTGTTTTGTTTTCTTAGTCTGTGTTACTTCACTTAGTATAATAGTTTCAAGTTCAATCCATTTACCTCCAAATTTCATGATTTTACCTTTCTTTACTGCTGAGTAAAACTCCATCATATAAATGAACCACATTTTCATTATCTACTCATCAGTTGAGGGACACTTAGGTTTCTTCCATCTCTTAGCTATTGTGAAAAAAAAACAGCAACAAAAATGGATATACAAGTGCCTCTGCAATAGGATGAGTTCTTTGGGTATATGCAAAGGAATGGTATAACTGGGTCAAATGGTAGGTTCATTTTTAGTTTTTTAAGAGTTCGCCACAATGTTTTCCATAGGGGTTGAACAATTTTGCAGTCCCAAAATCAGTGGGTGAGTGTTCCCCTTTCCCCACATCCTCTCCAACATTTGGTATCATTTCTTCTCTTGAACTTAGCCAACCTGACTGAGATAAGGTGAAATCTTTAAGTGGTTTTAATTTGCATTTCCATAATTACTACTGATGTTGATCACCTTTAAGATGCTGCTTAGCTGTATTTATTTCTTCTTTTGAGAGCTGTCTGTTTAGTTCCTTAGCCCATTTTTAATTGGATTTCTTCCTTTGTTAATTCTTCCTTTTTTGAGTTCATTGTATATTCTGGATTTTAAACCTTTGTCAGATGTTTCACTGGTGAAGATTTTCTCCCATTCTGTGGATTTTCTCTTCATTTCCTTGGTTGCTTCTTTTGATGCACAGAAGCTTTTTAGTTTAATGCATTCCAGTTTGTTGATTCTTGACCTTGTCTCCTGAGCAACTAATGTCTACTTTAGAAAATCCTTTCCCACACCTACATATTGTATGTTATTGCCAATGATTTCTTCAAACAGTTTCAGAGTTTTGGGCTTCACGTTGAGGTCTTTGATCAATTTGGAGTTGACTTTTGGGCAAAGTGAAAGAAAGAAAGGGGTTTAGTTTCATTCTTTTACAGGTAGAGTGCCAGTTTTGCTAGCACCAGTTGTTGGAAATGTTATCTTTCCTCCAGTGAATGTTCTTGGCCCCTTTGTTAAATATCAGGTGGCTGAAATTGCATATACTCATTTTTGGGTCTTCAATTTCGTGCCATTGATCTATGTGTCTACGTTTGTGCCAATACTATGTGGTTTTATGACTATAGCTCTGTAATACAGATTAAAATCCACTCTCCATTGTTCTTAGTGCTCAGGGTTACTTTGGCAATCTGAGATCTTTTTTGCTTCACTATGAATGTTAGGATGTTTTGTTCCAATGATGTTAAAAATATCATGGATGATTGATTGGCAACTCATGGAATCTATAAATGGCTTTTGGAAGATGGTAACTTTCACAATATTATTTCTTCCAATTCATGAGCATGGGAGTTCCTTTCATCTTCTGATGACTTTCTCAATCTCTTTCATTAAAGATTTAAAATTTTTATTGCAGAGATCTATGTCTTTGGTCAGATTTATTTCAAGATATTATTTTATTTTATTTTGTAGCTATTGTGAAGAGGAGTGTTTGCATGTACTAGTTATCTGATTGCTAGTTATTGGTATATAGAAAGGCTACAGACTTTTATAGATTAATATTGTAACCTGTGACTTTAATGAACATGTTACTTTCTAGGACTTTTCTGGTGGAATTTTTGGCATCTCTTATGTATACTTTCATATCATTGGAAAAAGGGAAAATTTGATCTCTTTTTTCCAATTATTTCTCCTTTAATTAACTTCTCTTGTCTTATCGCTCTTGCAAGAGTTTCAAGCACTATGTTAAAGAGGAGTGGAGATAGTGGGTAACCTTGTCTGGTTCCTGATTTCCATGGGAATGCTTCCAGTTTTTCTCCATTTAGAATGACATTGGCTCTAGATTTGTTATATATGGGTTTAATTATGTTCCTTCCAGTTCAATTCTCTCTTGAACTTTGAACATAAATACATGCTGAATTTTGTTAAAGGCCTTCTCTGCATCTATTGAGATGACCACGTGGTTCTTCTTTTCTAGCTCATTTATATGATTTATGACTTTTATTGACTTACATATATTGAACCATCCCTGCATCTCTGGAGTAATGCTGACTTGGTAATGGTGGATGACCTTTTTGATGTGTGTCTATATGCAGTTTGCAAGTATTTTGTTGAGAATTTTTGCATCAATGTTCATTAAGGATATAGACATATAGTTTTCTTTTTGGTTTTATCTTTACCTGGCTTTGGTATTAGAGTGATGCTGACTTTATAGAAGAAACTTGGAAGTTCTCCCTCCATTTCTATCTTTTTGAATAAATTAAGTAGTATTGGATGTAGATCTTCTTTAAATGTCTCATAGAATTCTGCTTTAAATCTACCTGGATCTGGGATTTTTTTAGTTTGGTGGTTTTGTATTAATGTTTCAATTGCCTTATGTTTTATGGGTCTGCTTAAGATGATAATATCTTGGTTTAGTTTTGGTGGGTAACATTCTTTTAGGTTTTTAAATTTAGTAGCATATAGGTTTTTAAACTATTCTCTTATAATCGTCTGGATCTTTTTGGTGTCTGTTGTGATGTTTCCCCTTTCATCTCTGATTTTGTTGATTTGGAGGTCCTCTTTCTTTCTTTTGGTTATCAGGGCTAGCTGTCTATCAATTTTGTTTATCATTTTAAAGAAACAGGTCTTGGATTAGTTGATTCATTGTATTATTTTCTTTGGTTCTCTTTCATTAGTTTCTGCTCTGAGTTTTGTTATTTCTTCTTGTCTGCTGGGTTTGTGCTTCATTTGTTGTTGTTTTTCAAGTTCTTGAGTAGTAATGTTAAGTCATTAATTCTCATTCTTTCTGATTTTCTAAAATAACTTATTTATTAACCACATGCTTAGAAGAAGCATTTCATTACAACCACATTTACATATTCAATAACAATTTTCTAAGCTAAGATGCATCTCTTTTAAAATTCCCTGTGAATTTTTAGGTTTACAGTTGAATTGTTAAAGTTATACAATATTGTACTGAGTATCAACCCTATAAGAAATAAAATTAAATGAGTTTTACCCTTTAAAAAAGATCTTCATTTCATTATTAAAATACCCGTTTCATACATAGAAAAATTCTTTTTAATGCAATTGATATTGATATTTGCACATGCATTTCTAATCTCTATATATCTGATTATTACTAATCACAATCGGTTACTGTCTGAGCTCCTTGGCATCTGAGCATGGATATAAAGTCATCAGGTAGATTTCAATGGTAACGTTTTTCACATTTATTAATTATTAAGGAGCAAATTTTTATGCTTTGAAGAATTCTTATTTTTTAATCACTATTTTTTAAATTTTTAATAAGTACATGATTAGAAGAAGCACTTCACTACAGCTTTAACATATTCAGTAATACACTCCAGAGCATGAGTACATCTCTTTCAAAAGTGGATGCAAGTTTCTACGTTCACAGTTGAATTAACAGACTTATATATTATTGAACTCAGTATAATCCCTATAAAACATAAAATTGGATGAGCTTTTAACCTTTAAAAAAAAATCTCCATTTCATTTTAGAATATATTGTTCCTTGCAGAAAGACTCATTGTTTTTGCTATGAACACTGAGATGCTGGTGCTTACACCTCTCATCTTTATGTATCTGATTATTACTACTCATAATCAGTTGCACTTGGATCCTTGGCGCCTGTGTATGTCTATAAAGTCAACGGGTGGATTTCAATGGTATTGTTTATCACCTCTTCTAATTAGCATTATGTAAATTTCCATGCTTCCTCCTCAAATATAGTACTTTTTAAAAATTTGTTGATTGTGTGTGTGTGTGTGCATCACAAAGAACATCCCAAACCATCTCATTCAACTATACAACCCCTTCCAAAATGGCACCCTCCCATAGCCTCCCTCCCCCAACTAGAGCCCTTATACACCAATATCCCTGCTATTCTCTGCTGTGTTGTTGGCACCCCCAGCCATTCCCCGCTACTTGCCCTTCTGGTGAATCTAGTTAGCCTATATAGAGGTCTTTGTTTTAGGAGGGTCAGCTATTCCTCATCTAATGGTAATCAATTGTCTATATTCCTTTTGGATAAGATTGGGGTCTGCTGTTAATTTTTCCAGTTCTATCCTGGGTTACTATCTGGGAATCCCTTTGGCCACCCTGGCCAATAACTCAAAAGAAGGTATAGCTCATCTGGCATTGTTGCTTGTTATGTAGTCTTTAGCTATACATATGTACTCTTATGACGTTATGTTGGCCCATTTAATCTTTGGTTATACTTTCCTTTTGGGTGTTTAAGGACATACAGTTGGTCCAGATAAACCAATTTATTTTTAATCTTAAGGTCGTTTGAGGATCTGTTCCCCGGGGTCACAAGTGCTTGGGAGGAGTCCCTGGCTCCTATCTTTTACCAGTTCTGACCATGCGACAATAACTCAAATGTCCTGCTCGACAATGGTATGCATCACTTGGAAGCATGGAGGAAATGATTCCCCTGTGTTGACCTTCCTCTGTACAGACTGGACACTGGTTCAAGTCCATCTGGTGGTGTCTCCTCAGCCTCCTTGATCAAGAGGACAGGTGACCCACCACCATCACAGGACATATTGAGAGATGCTCATAGTCCCCTGGAACAAGTCGACCTAGCAAGGCAAGGAGCAAAACCTGTCCTTTATGTCCCTGTGAACAAATTATTTTAGGCCTCAAAGTATGTCTGTTAAACATCCAAGAAGGTTAGTTCCGCCAGTCTGGTATTTTTAATTACTGTGTGTCTGGTAGATAAATCTTGGGCAAAGACCAATTGTTCTCAGATAAACCTTACCTAGACATATATTTCTTGATATGCTATGTATAATTTGTCAGTAGGTTGTAGGAGTAATATGGTTCCCTTTGGTTTTCAAAACCAGCTAGGCATTGTTTATATCTCACATTGTCTCACCCCTCCATCATGGTTCCCCACTTAAGGTGCCCCCATTTCCCCTGTTTCACCCTTAATAATACCCTTCTCCTATGGTCCTACCTCTCTTGAGTCCATTCTTTCCCTTCATCCCCTAGGTACCTTGTATAGCATTCCTGTCCCCCCTCCCTTAAACTAACCCAATTTTTATCCATATCTCCCTTATTAAGGCCTGTTTCCTACTGTTCTTCTCTTTTAGGTTATTTCTTTTCCTTTACCTTCCTGTTTCCTTTCCATTATCCTGGTTCCTGTAGTTATGTCTGGATGCATACTCACTTATCAGGGTTTGGTTTAGGATCCACATATGAAGGAGAACATATGTCAATTCTTTTTTTCTAAGTGTGTGTTACTTCACATAGTATAACAGTTCCTAGTTCCATCCATTTACCTGCAAATTTCATGATTTCATCTTTCTTTACTGCTGAGTAAAACTCCATCATATAAATGAATGACATTTTCATTATCCACTCATCAACTGAGGGACACTTAGGTTTTTCCTATCTCTTAGATATTGTGAAAAGAACAGCACCAAACATGGATGTACAAGTGTCTCTGCAATAGGATGAGTACTTTGGGTATATGACAAGGAATGGTATAACTCGGTCAAAAAGTAGGTTCATTTGTAGTTTTTTAAGAGTCCTCCACATTGTTTTCCATAGGGGTTGAACAAGTTTTCAGCACCACCAAGCAGTGGATGAGTGTTCCCCTTTCCCCACATCTCTCCAACATTTGGTACCATTTGTTCTCTTGATATTAGCCAGTCTGACTGGGGTAAGATGAAATCCTAAAGTGGTTTTCCCTAATTATTAATGATGTTGAACATCTTTTAAGATGTTTCATAGCCATCTTTACTTCTTTTGGGAACTCTCTGTACAACTCCTTAGCCCATCTTTTAATTGGGTTGCTTCTTGTCTTGATTCTCTGTTTTTTTGAATTCCTTATATATTCTGGATATTAAACCTCTGTCGGATGTGTCATTGAAGAAGATTTTCATCCATTTTTTGGGTTTTCTTTTCGCTTCCATGGTTGCCTCCTTGGATGCACAGAAGCTTTTTAGTTTAATGAGGTCCCGTTTGTTAATTCTTGCCCTTGTTTCATGAGCAATTGAGGTTCAGTTTAGAAAATCCTTTCCTATACCTACATTTTGTAGTTTTTTCCCAGTGTTTTCTTCTAACAGTTTCAGAGTTTCAGGCTTTACATTGAGGTCTTTGGCCTCCGAGGACTTTTTTGCTTCCATATGAATCTTTGGATAGTTTTTTGCCAATTCTGTGAAAAATGTCATGGGGCTTTTGATTGGCATTGCATTGAATCTATATATGACTCTTGGTAGGATGGTCATTTTCACAATATTAATTCTTCCAATCCATGAGCATGGGAGGTCCTTCCATCTTCTGATGTCTTCCTTGATCTCTTTCTTTAAAGATTTAAAATTTTCATCATAGAGCTCTTTAATGTCTTCGGTTAGGTTTATTCTGAAATACATTTTGATTTTTTTGTTTGTTTGTTTGGTTTTTTTTTGCAGCTATTGTGAAGGGAAGTGTTTCCATGTGCTCTTTCTCTGATTGCTTGTTAGTGGTACATAGAAAGGCTACAGACTTTCGTAGGGTAATTTTTTAACCTTCCACATTCCTGAATTTGTTAATAATTTCTAGGAGTTTTCTGGTGGAATTTTTGGCATCTCAGAGATAAAATATCATATCATCTGCAAAAAGGGATAATTTTATCTCTTCTTTTCCTTTAATTTCCTTACTCCTTTAATTTTATTACTCCTTTAATTTCCTGCTCTTGTCTTATTGCTCTTGCAAGAGTTTCAAGCACTATGTTAAAGAGAAGTGGAAATAGTGGACAGCCTTGCCTGGTTCTAGATTTCTATAGGCATGCTTCCAGTTTTTCTCCATTAAGAAAGCTGTTGGCTGTGGGTTTGTTATATATGGGTTTAATTATGTTGAGGTATGTTCCCTCCAGTCCAATTCTCTCTAGGACTTTGAACATAAATTCATGTTGAATTTTGTCAAAGGCCTTCTCTGCATCTATTGAAATGACCATGTGGTTCTTGTCTTTGAGCCCATTTATATGATTTATGATGTTTATTGACTTACACATATTGAACCATCCCTGCATCTCTGGGATAAAGCTGACTTGATCATGGTGGATGATTTTTTGATGTGTGTCTGTATGCAGTTTGCAAGTATCTTGTTGAGAATTTTTGCATCTATGTTCATAAAGGATTTGGGTCAATAGTTTTCTTTTTTGGTTGTATCTTCACCTGGCTTTGGCATGAGAGTTATGCTGACTTCATAGAGAGAAACTGGAAGTTCTCCCTCCATTTCTATCTTTTTATATAAATTAATTAGTATTGAATGTAGATCTTCTTTATATGTCTGATAGAATTCTGCTGTAAATCCTTCTGGTCCTGGGCTTTTTTTTATTCAGGAGGTTTTGTTTTACTTTTTCAGTTTCTTTTTGTGTTATGGGTCTTTTTAAGCTGTTAATCTCTTCTTGGTTTAGTTTTGGTGGTTCCCATTCCTTTAGATAGCCATCCATTTCTTTTAGGTTTTCAAATTTAGTAGCATATAGGTTTTTAAAGTATTCCCTTATAATGTTCTGTATCTTTCTGGTGTCTGTTGTGATGTTTCCCCTTTCATCTCTGATTTTGTTGATTTGGAGGTGCTCTTTCTTTCTTGTGGTTAACTGGGCTAGCAGTCTATCAATCTTGTTTATCTTTTCAAAGAACCAGCTCTTGGATTTGTTGATCCTTTGTATTGTTTTCTTTGTTTCAATTTCATTAATTTCTGGAATGATTTTTGTTCTTTCTTCTCATCTGTTGGGTTTGGGTTACATTTGCTGTTGCTTTTCAAGGTTGTTGAGTTGCAACGTTAAGTCATCTATTTGTGTTCTTTCTGATTTTTTGATGTATACACCTAGTGCTATAAACTTCCCTCTAAGGACCACTTTCAGCATATCCCCGAGGTTTTGTTGTGTTGAATTGTCCTTTTAATTTTGTTCCAGGAATACTTTTATTTCTTTCTTGATTTCTCTTTTTACCCATTCATCATTTAGGAGTGTGTTGCTTAGTCTCCTTGTGCTCATGTGGTGAATAAGGCTTCTTCCAGTGTTGATTGTATGCTTTATTGCTTTGTGGTCTGATAAAATGCATGGTATTCTTTCCATCTTTTTGTATTTGTTGAGGTTTGTTTTGTGTATGGGGTGCTGAGTAGAAAGTATGTCCTTTGGTGCTCAGGTGGAATACTCAGTAGATGTCTATTAAGTCCATCTGATATGTCATATTGTTTAATTCAGATGTCTCTCAGTTAACTCTCTGCCCTGTTGACCTGTCTAATGAAGAGAGTGGGGTATGGAAGTTTCCAACTATTAATGACTTGGGATTAATCTGAGTCTTAAAGTCCTGCAGTATTTTTTTCTCTTTTTATGAAGTGGGGTGCACCAGAGTTTGGTGAATATATGTTCATGACTGTAATATCTTCTTGGTTTATTGTTCCTTTGATCAGAATGAAGTAGCCCTCTTTGTCTCTTCTGATTGATTAGTTTTAGTATAAAGTCTATTTTGTCAGATACTAGAATTGCTACACCTGCTTTCTTCTTAGCACCATTTGCTTGGTATTTTTGTTTCCATCCTTTTACTTTTAGATAGTGTCTGTCCTTGAAAGTGAGATGAGTTTCTTGTAGGCAACAAAAAGATGTATTTTGTTTCTTAATCCATTCACCTAGTCTGTGTCTTTTGACTAGGGAGTTCTGTCTGTTAATATTTAAAGTTATTAATGAAAGATGAGCATTGAATCCAGTCATTTTTATTTCTTTTTACATTCATGATATAGCTGTACTTTTCCACAGTTATACCTTCATTGAATTTCTTTCTGCAATCCCTTGAGTATAGTCATTCCTTTCTTCAGCTCTTTGTATTGCTTCCAGAACACTCTGAAGGGTTGGTTTTGTGGTCATGAATTCCTTCAGCCATTTACGTCCTGGAAGATTTTTCTTTTCCCTTCAACTATAATAGACATTTTGGCTGGGTATAGTAATCTGGGTTGGCATCTGTGGTCATTTAAAACTGGGACTACTTTGGCCCAGGCTCTTCTGGCTTTCATAGTTTTCACTGAAAAGGCAGCTGTAATCCTAATGGGTTTTCCTTTATATGTGACTTGTTGTTTCTCTTTTGCAGCTTTCAGAATTGTCTCTTTGTTTTGTACATGTTGTATTTTTACTATGATATGTCATGGAGAGTTTCTTTTCTGGTCCTGTCTGTTTGGTGTTCTATATGCTTCTTGTATTTGTATGGGCATGTCTTTCTTTAAGTTTGGGAAATTTTCTTCCACGATTCTGTTGAAGATCTGGTCCATGCCATTATCTTGGGATTTTTCTCCTTTCTGTATGCCTATGATTTGTAAGTTTGGACTTTCTATGGTGTCTCACAATTCCTACATATTCCATTCTTGTGATTTCTTAATTTTTTAAATAATATTTCCTTGAGTGGTCTAGTTTGTGCACTTTAGCTTCCAGTCTTGATACTCTGTTTTCCATATCATTCATCCTATTGGTGAGGATTTCTCCTGTCATTTACAATTGGCTTACTGAATGTTTCACTTCCTTCTTTATTTCAGTCTTAGTATTCTTCAATTATTTCTAACTCTTTTCTGAATTCATTCAGAAGTTTATCCCTATCTTCCTTCAGTACTTTGAGTTCTTTGTCTGCTCTTTAAATTCACTGAATTCTTTAATCATGTTTATAATTGTTCTTTTGAGTTCCATGTCCTGGATTATCTCTAGGGGGTTCTCATTGTACTCCTCTAGAGGACCAATGGGATTTGGTGGGGATATGTTATTTTGGTTTTTCATGTTGTTATTTTTTCTCTGTGACTTTGACATGTAAATATCTTTTGTATTTTTTGATTCTTTTGTGAGACTCAAGCCTTCAAGTTCAGGTCTGCTTCTTTCTGTGAGTTTTATGTGTCTTTGTCATTTACTTTTTGGGCATGAAAAGCTGGTTCCTCTAAGCTTCCAGTTCTCTCTTTAAATTTTATGTTGGAGTGGCCAGACTGCTTTTGTCTTCAGGAGTTCCCACAGAGGCCCAAATCAGATGAGGATCAGATGCTCTCAGGCTTTTTCCTAAGGTCTGGATCCTTCCAGAAATTTTTTGGCCTCAGGAATTTGGGGATTGGACTGCCCTGGGATCCAGGCTTAGGAAAGAGGCTGGTCCAGGGCATCTGGTGGCCATGCCACCCAGACATGCAAAGGCAGAAAGGGGCAGGAAGTGGCCTGAAGGGCTTATGGGTACTGCACTGAGGAGCTGGTTTGGTCAGGATGCAAAGGATCAAGAAGAGGAAAAGTCATCCCTGGCATCGAGGAAAGAGGTGGGTGAGTGTTGCAGGCCCAGGGAAGTAGAGGGAGGTGAGGGTCTGGCCAGGCCCAGAGTGCTCCTGGGGACCCGAGAACACACTGAGTTGGTCTGGATGCAAAGTATCAGGAAGTAGCAGTCACCTCCGGGTGTTAGGGCACCAAGACAAATAATGGGACAGGACCCAGGCTAGGAGGAGAAACTGGCAGTGGAAATGGTATGGTGAATGAGGCTGAGGGAGTCAGGGTGCTGAGGGTGCAATGGACTTAACCAGGACAGAGAGGCCTGTGGGTAGGAGAAAGTCTTGCAGGTTGTGCCGGCCCAGGGAAGCAGAGGGAGGTGAGGGCAGGGCCAGGCCAAGAAGCAGTGCTCCTGGGGACCAGAGAAGACACTCAGTTGGTCTGGATGCAAAGGATCAGGAAGCAGTGGTAGTTCCTCAGGTATCTGGGGCACCAAGACAGGAATGGGACAGGACCCAGGCTAGGAGGAAAGACCTGCAGGGGAGATGGGAGGGTGAATGAGACTGGAGGAGTCAAGGCATGGAGGGCATGATGGACTTACCCAGGAGAGAGAGGCCCGTGGGTTGGAGAGAGCCCAATTTTTTAATATAGGCACTTAGAGGTATAAATTTCCCTCTAAGGACTGCTTTCAATGTCCCAGAAGCTTTGTTCTGTTATACTATCCTTTTCATTTAATTCTAGGAATACCTTTATTTCTTATTTCTTAATTTCTCCTTTGACCCATTCATCATTCAGGAGTGTGTTGTTTAATCTCCATGTATTCATGTGGTTACTAGGGTTTCTTCCAGTGTTGATTTTAAGCTTTATTGCACTATGGTCTGATATAATGCATTTAATTATTTCAGTCTTTTTGTGTTTGTCGAGGTTTGTTTTGTGCTCCAATATATGGTTGATTTTGGAGAAGTTTCCATCGGGCGCTGAATAGAAAGTATATTCATTGGTGTTTGGGTGGAATATTCCATAGACGTCCTTTAGGTCCATTTGATACATTTGATACATTATTTAATTCAGATGTCTTTCTGTTAATTCTCTGTCCTGTTGACTTATGTAATGAAGGCAATGGGGTATTGAAATCCCCTGATATTAATGAGTTGGGATTAATCTGTGTCTTAATGTCCTCTAGTACTGTTTTTATGAAGTTGGGTCCACCAGAGTTTGGTGAATACATGTTGATGATTGTAATATCTTCTTGGCCAATTGTTCCTTTGATCAGAATGAAGTGGCCCTCTTTATCTCTTCTGATTAGTTTTAGTTTAAAGTCTATTTTATCAGATATTAGGATTGCAATGCCTGCTTTTTTCTTAGTACCATTCACTTGGTATATTATTTTCCATTCTTTCACTTTAGGGCTGCCTGACCTTGAAAGTGAGATGACTTTCTTGCAGACAACAAAAAGTTGGGATGTATTTCTTAATCCATTCAACTAGTCTGTGTCTTTTGACTGGGGAGTTCAGTTCATTCATATGTAAAGCTATTAATGAAAGATGTGTATTGAATCCTGTAATTTTTATTTCTCTTCACAGTCTTGATATAGCTGTGCAGTTCTAAATTTATACCTTCATTGATCTTTTTTCTTTAACCCTTTGGGTATAGTAATTCCTTTCTTCAGCTCTTTGTTTTGCTTGAAGAACTCTCTGAATGGCTCATGTTGTAAACATGAATTCTTTCAGCCTATTTATGTCATGGAAGATTTTTCTTTCCCTTTTGCCTATAATAAACATTTGGCTGGGTAAAGTAATCTGGGTTGGCATCTATGGTCATTTAGAACTGAGAATTCTTTGCTCCAGGCTCTTCTGGCTTTCATAGTTTGCAATGAAAAGTCAGCTGTAATCCTAATGGGTTTTCCTTTATATGTGACTTGTTGTTGTTCTTTTGCAGCTTTCAGTATTGTCTTTTTGTTCTGTACAGCTAGTGTTTTTACTATGATGTGCCATGGAGAGTGACCTTCTGGTCCTGTCTATTTGGTGTTTTATATGCTTCTTGTATTTGGATGGGCATGTCTTTCTTTAATTTTGGGAAATTTTCTTCTACAGTCCTGTTGAAGATCTGTTCTATACCATTATCCTGAGATTCTTCTTCTTTCTGTATGCCTATGATTAATAAGTTTTGTCTTTTTATGGTGTCACACAATACCTGAATATTTAATTCTTGTGTTTTCTTAAATTTTACATAATCTTTGCTTGAGTGGTCTAATCGTTCACTTTATCTTTCAGTCTTGATATTCTGTTTTCCATTTTATTCATCACATTGGTGAGGCTTTCCCCTGTCGTTTCTAATTGGTTTACTGAATGTTTCACTTCCTTCCTAATTTCAGCCTGAGTATTCCTCAATATTTCTAACTCTTTTCTGAATTCAATCAAAAGTTTATCTCTATCTTCCTTCAGAACTTTGAGTTCTTTGTATGTTCTTTAAATTCACTGAATTCTTTTATTATGTTTATAATTTTTCTTTTGAGTTCCATGTCCTGTGTTATCTCAAGGGGGTTCTCATTTTCTCATTGTACTCCTCTAGAGGATTATTGGAACTTGGTGGGGATATATTATTTTGGTTTTCCATGTTATTATTTTTTCTCTGTGACATTGACATGTAAATCTCTTTGATAGTTTCTGATTCTTGTATGAGACTCAAAGTTCCTTTGTTGAGTTTAGGTCTGCTTCTTTTTGTAAACTTTATGTACCTTTGTGGTTTACTTGTTGGGCATGAAAAGCTGGTTGGTCTAGGCTTTAGGCTCTCTCTTTTGATTTTTTATTGGAGTGGCCAAATTGTTTTTGTCTTCAGGAGTTCCCACAGAGGCCCAATTCAGATGAGGATAAAATTCTCTCTTGCTTCCTTCTAAGGTCTAGGTCCTTCCAGGAAAGATGCTGCCCTTGGGAATTTGGGGGCTGGTCTGGACTGGGAGCAGGGCTCAGGAAATATGCTCGTCTCAGGAAACTGGTAGATGTGTCACCCAGGAATGCAAAGGGAAGTAGGGGTAGGAGAAGGCCCAAAGGCCTCCTTGGAAATACTGGGAGGAACTGGGTTCATCTGGAAGCAAAGGATCAGGAAGCAGTGGGGATTCTTGGCCAAGAGGTCAGTCCAGGGGTCTGGGGTGCCAAGACAAGAAATGTGCCAGTACCCAGGATAGGAGGGGAGCTGGGAGGATGAATGAGGCAGGGGGAATCAAGGTGCAGCCTCCTGCAGGACCCACACAGGAAAGATGCTAACATCAGGAAGCTAGTGGATGAGCTGCCCAGGGAAACAAAGGTAGGGAGGGTCAGGATGAGCTCAGAGGGATCCTGGGGACTTCAGAGAGGAACTGGTTTGGCCTGGATGTGGAGGAACAGGAAGTAGTGGTGGCTCTGTGCCAAGAGGTGTAACCCAAGTCCTATCGGGGTCTCTTGTGCTGTCAGATATACCTTATAGCATATCTTTATGTGAGTTTATTATAGTTTATACCGTGTGTGGAGGGGGGTTGACTCAAAAAGAAATGACCACCCCATGTCCAGCTCTGTGCCACAGCTCAGAGTCCTCCATTCCAGATCACTCCCTGGTCCATCCATAGTCACCACTAGCTTTAGCCCATGTCTCCTGGGCCTGCAGTCTCTCCCCAGGTTGTTAAATGCTGGGCCATTCTGTTCTTACATGCCTAGCTTCTGCATGCAGTTTTCTCCTGTCCAAGATGGCATAGAATGCCCCTCTCCAAGGTTAGCTCTCCACAGTCAAGTGTCTGCAGCTGGTCATGCCCCTTGGAGGTAACAGGCTCTTTGGGGACACACAGGTCAGCCCCAGTGTCTATGGTGCCAAGACAAGAAATGGGCCAGTACCAAGCTAGGAGAGGAACTGGGACAGGGGAACTGGGAGAGTGAATGAGGCTGGGGGAGTCAAGACATGGTGGATGCAGCTGGACTTACCCAGGAAATGTTCTGGCATCAGGACACCAGAGGCTATGAAGCTCAGGGATGCAAAGGGAGGTGAGAACAGGCCCAGGCCCAGAGGACTCTTGTAGACTGCAGGGAGGGATTGGGTTGGTCTGGATGCAAAGGATAAGGAATCAGTGGGGATGTGGGGCCTAGAGGCCAGTCCAGGAGTTTTCAGTTTCAAGATGAAAAATTGGCCAGTATCCAGGCTAGGAGGGGAGCTGGGAGGGTGAATGAGACTCAGGGAGTCAAAGCACAGTGAGCCACTGGACCCACCCAGGAAAATGCTAGCACAAGGAAGCTGGTGGCTGAGCCACCAGGGAAGCCGAGAATTACAATTTTATAAAAAGATGTTTGATAGAATTTGAGTTACTCTATTTTCCAGAGATACAGTGTGCTGGTCACTTTCTTGTAAACTAGGCAGAATCTAGTGTCACTTTTGAAGAAGGAACATCAACTGAGGAATTTCCTGTTAGACTGGGTTGATCTGTGGTGAATTCTCTTAACTACTATTTGATGTAGAAGGTCCCAGTCCACTGCAGTTGGTGGCACCCCTGGGCATATGGGCCTGGGCTATGAGAATGGTAGCTGAGGAAGCCAAGGGAAGCCATCCAGTAAGTGCTTTCTGCATCTGCCATTGTATTCCTGCCTTGGCTTCCTTCAATGATGAAAAGTATCAGGAAATGTGTTATAGCTAGTTTTTCTGTTACTGTGATAAATACCAGCTTGGGAAGGAAAGAGTTTATCACATGTCACCCTTTAAGTGATAAACCATTTTTTAGGGAAGTCACCCAATGACACAGGGCAGGATTAGAGGCAAAATTTGAAGTACAGACCATGGAGGAATTCTACCTATTGATTTGATCCTCTGACCTGAGCTCATTCTGTTTTCTTATACAATCCAGGACAACCTTCCCACGGTGTGCTGGGTCCTCCCCCATCACTAAACAAACAAGAAAATGCCTCAGAGACATAAGCACAGACAAGTCCAATAGAGGAAAATCTGCAATTGAAGCTTCTTTTCCCAGGTACATCAAGTGGAGAATCAAAGCCAACAATGAAAAATTGAAAGATGAAATAATCCCTTTCTTCTCTAAGTTGACTTTGGTCATTGTTTTATCACAGCAATAGAAAAGAAACTATGACAAATAAGAATCTAGTTTCAGAATTCTGTATGTGACTCACCACTTTTCTAAGAAATGCTTGTTGGAGTCTTTTTCTCCAATGTTTGTTTTTGTCATATTTGTCAAGTATAAGTTCAGTCTAGATGTGTGAGTTTATTTCTGGGTCATTTGTTCTGCTCCTTGGGATTTTGTGTGTTTGGAAGAATTTTCATGCTGGGCTTCTGGGTTTCTAAGACACAGGAATAGATCTTGAAATGAGTTCCTATCATTCATTCAACACTTGGGAATTTTGTTCATGTTAATTTTGGGTATTCAAGGCTTTTTGTGCTGCAGCATGAATCTTATGATTATTTTTTCTTCTTGCTTTGAAAAATTTTATTATTACTTTGATGGGGATAAGTTCTATCAGTCACTTTTGATGGTGTCGCATTACCATATTAGCATTATTAATTCTGTTGGACAAGTAGGGTTTTGAGGATTTTCTATATTTAGGATAGTTTTACTCCTTTTTAAATATTCTGTAATATTTTGTTTTTTTTTTTTTGAGATAATATCTCTTGTAGCCCCAGCTGGCCTGGATTATTATGTAGACCATACTGGCCTCAATCTCACAGAGATTTCCATTCGTCTATTTCCTGATTAAACATGGTGACACAATGTCTAGCAATGTACTATAATTTTTATTATATGTCTTTTATTACAAAGATAAATTTATTATTAGATTTCAGTTTGATTTTTATAGGATTTTTGAGGCTATTGTAAGAAATTGTTTTCCCAATTCTTTCTTAGAAGATACATTATTGTATTGTTGTATAGGAAAGTTGCTGATATTTTATGTTGATTTTATAAGTCTACTTAATTAGGATTTTTTATCTGTTCTAGGAGTGTTTTGGAGGAATCTTGAAAGTTTACTAAATGTAGAATGGTTAATTTAAATTCATCTCTGTGGCTAACAAGTACAATACTGAATAAACGTGTTGATGATGGAAACTCTGGTTTTATAGGGAATGTTTTCAATTTTCTCCTATTTGCTGTGTGTTTACTCTCATGATAATGTAGCATGATCTAGCTGTATTTAATTTATGGATGTTTTTGTCATGAGATGTTTGTTTTTACAAGTTTTTCTTTGTCTGTAGAGACAACCATGAATGTCTTTACCTTAAATTTGCTTCAGTGTTATATTATGCTTGTTCTGGTTTTATAGGGAATGTTTTCAATTTTCTCCTATTTGCTGTGTGTTTACTCTCATGATAATGTAGCATGATCTAGCTGTATTTAATTTATGGATGTTTTTGTCATGAGATGTTTGTTTTTACAAGTTTTTCTTTGTCTGTAGAGACAACCATGAATGTCTTTACCTTAAATTTGCTTCAGTGTTATATTATGCTTGTTGGATATGTTGAAAGTTTCTTAAATTCTTTGAATGAAATAAACTAAAAAATGTTGTATGATATTTTAAATATGTTGTTGAACATATTTTCCTAGTACCACACAGAGTGTTATTGCATCCTTGTTTATCAACCCTATAGGTAAATAATTTAATCTTTCTTGTATCAACACCATGTTTGATTAGTGTAATGTTGGCTTTATAGCATGAGTTTGGAAATATCCATTCATTATAATTTTTTTCAGAAACCTACAATTAATCTTCTATAATAACAAAGAGAAACATAAAATCATATCAATGTGGTTAAAACATTCAATCATGATCAAGTATAATTAAGCTTTCAGAAACACTATTGTTTTAAAATATTTTATTAAATTTATTTTTAAAATCTTTTTATAGATTTCAGAATTTTGTAAAATGATTTTTTTTATGACATTCAGAACTCTCCCTCCTCTACACCCCCTCCCCACATCCCCTTCCTAACTTCATACTCTCCCGTATTTTCTGTCCTTTCTGGGTTTTTTGCATGTTTATTTGTTTTTCAAAGGCCTATGGAACACAATCCCTACCTCCTAAGTGCTTGTGGGTGTGGATTCATCCCTTGGAGTTTGATCAACCTACCAGGTATCACACCAGTAAGGAAAACTGATTCTCTCTTTTCCAGCATCCATTGTTCACCAATAGATCATCACTACGTGTGGAGAATCTGGTGCAAATCCCCCATGCATCCTGGGCCTATGTCTAGCTTGAGTTAACTGTCATAGGTTCTTTAGCTGATATATGCAATTACCCTGTGGTGTCCAGACAACACATTTTGCGATTCAACCATCACCTCTGGCTCTTACCAACTTCTGCCCATTTTGTCATAGTGTCCCCGAGCCTTGGGAGGAGAAGCAGTGATTTAGATATCCCATTTATGTCCGAGCACTCTGTAGTTTCATACAATCTACATATTGACAATTTGTGGTTCTCTGTTAATCATCATCTTCTAGATAAGGAAGCTTCTTTGGTGAGAGTTGAGAGACTCACTAAACTATGGGTGAAACAATAACTCACTGAGTCAGTTTAATATTACATCTATTTAGCAGAATGATAGTGGTAGGCTTATCTCTATGACCTGTGAAATCTCTAGCTACAGATTCTTGAGCTCGATAACAGTGTCAGATATGGACTCCTTATTGTGAAGAGACCTTAAATCTAAGGGAAAGGTAGTTGGTAACTCCCATTGTATTCACACCACTATTGCACCAGTGGGCATATTTTGCTAAGCCAGTTGTTCTTGTAGTTCTCAGGGCTCACAGCTGGGTAAGGCTGATGATTATCTTGTTTTTCCAGTAATTTGCTTAGCATTTTCTAGTACTATAAGTTTTAATTTTAATTAATTTTTAAATTTTTGTACTATATATTATTTAGCTATACTCCCCTACCTACACATCCCTAACTGCCCCCTACCCAATTTGCCATATATAATAAGGCCTATAATGTCTAATTTTTGTTCCCAAATGTCATTTAGTGTATCCATTCACTGGAGTCTGGTGTGCTGGAGAGCTTTAGTGTCAACTTGACACACCTGGGTTGAGGGAGCCTGAATTGGGGAACTGCCTCCATTGGACTAGCCTGTGGCCATGTCTGTGGTGCATTTTCTTGATTGTTGAGTGATGTGGGAGGTGCCACCTCTGGGCAGGTGGGCGTGCATTGGATAAGAGAGCAAGCTGAGCAGGGGCCAGGGAGGCAGTCAGTAAGTGGAGTTCCTCCGTGGCCTGTGCTCCAGCTCCTGTCTCCAGGTTCTTGCCCTGAGCTCCTATCTTGGGTTCCCTGATGAACTGAGACCTGGGAGTTGTAGGCTGTGATGAACTGCGACCTGGGAGTTGTAGGCTGAATAAACCCTTTCCTTCCCAAGGTGGTATTGGTCAGAGTGTTTTGTCACAGCAATGGAGAAATAAAGACATCTGGTAACCTTCCAAGATTTCCGTTTTTGAGAGAGACTAACTTTTCTCGTCCCAGTGGCCATCAGCTATAAAATATCCTCAGGTATAGCTGGAGATTTTTGCTTACTTCATCAAATCTGTGCTGGATTTGGTCTGGTTTAAACTTGCAGGGAAATTGTGCATGCTATCACCATTAATATGAGTTCATATGAATAAACTGACCAGCTGTCTGAAAAAATTATTTCCTGTGGTCATCTACACCTCTGATTCTTACAGTTTTTCTACCCATTATTCTACAAAGATCCTTGAACCTTGGAAGACAGATACTTGGTATAAGTGTCCTACTCATGGATAAGCACCCCGAAGCCTCGGGTTCTATGAAAATTGACCAATTGTGAGTTTCTACGTTAATCACCATCTGTTGCATAGGGAAACTTCTCTGTGACACTAAATCTATCCAGCAGAGAGAGAGAGAGAGAGAGAGAGAGAGAGAGAGAGAGAGAATGCATTAATCTATAGACATAAGTCATTTGGAGCCATTTTAATACTATAACTGCTTAGTAGATATTAGTATTAAGCTCTCCCCTATGCCCTATGATCTGCCTAGCTTCAGTATCCTAGAACTTATAGCAAGTAAGGTATGGTCACCATCCAGTGAAATTGACCTTAAATTCAATTAGAGAGTGGTTGGTTGCAATCATAATATTTATGTCATTATTGCATTGATGGACACATTTTGCCAGGCCAGTTGTTACTGTCTTTCCAAGAATCAGAGCTGGGTAAGAGTGATGGTTATTTTTTTTTTCTGTTTGCATGCAAAGTAACTTCTAATACTATGGACATCTAGCCAATAGAGATGAGGCTTAGAATCAGCACCAGCTTCATTTCTTCTTGTATGTTCTACAGCTCATGTAGGTAGTGTTTCAGAAATAGAGTTTTGTTCTCAAATTCTTGGGTGTAACCAAGAGCAGTAGCAATGCTCAGTATTGTTTGAGAGTCTATTTGACCCTTGATCAACAGCTTTAAGAGAGGCAGTTCATTCCTGAAAATGGATTGCAAGTTTTACACTATGGTGTCTAGTAGGGGCAATGTTCTAGCAACTTCTTTTAATTTCTTTCTCCATATATATTAAGAAACTATATAGGGATAGATTCCATATGGCTTTTTCCAAATTCTTTTAGTTCTATCCTTCCCCTCAATTCCCAAATCACTCTCAATCAATTAACTAAATTTATATTATTATTCTCCTTTTCCCATTTATATAATTTCATTCTACATCCCCTCCCAGTAGACACTTCTCATTCATGGCCGTTTATTAGTTTCTTGATTTTTCTGGATTTTCAAAATGAAACATGCATATCATATGTAGGATTTCAAAAGTAGCATTCAGCTATGAAGAAAAAATGCAATGTTTGTCGATTTGAGTCTGGGTTAGCCCAATCAGGTTGATCATCTCCAGTTCCATTCATTTACCTGAGAATTTCATAATTTTATTTTTTAAGAGCTGAGTAATATTTCATTGTGTATATGTACCATGTTTTATTATCCATTTATTGGTTCAGGGATTTCTAGATTGCTTCAAATTTCTGGCTGCTATGAAAAGGGGAGCAGTGAACATGGATGAACTGGGATTTCTGTAGTAGAGCATAGATTGTTTTGGGTTTATGACAAAAGGGGTAGAATGGCTAGATCATATATTAGATCAATTTCTAGACTTTTGATGAATCTCCACACTGGTTTCCATAGTGAATAACACTAGTTTGCAATTCTACAAGCCATAGATAAGAGTTTTTGTTTATCTACTTCCTTGTCAGCATTTGTTGTTATTTAGTTTTTGAGTATCAGTTATTCTGTGTGGGAGAAGATGAACTCTCAAAGTAATTTTAGTCTTCATTTCCTTGAATATGAAAAAAATTACAATTTTTCAAATAAGTCTTACCCACTCACATTTCAACTTTGGAGAACTGCCTGCTGAAATCCTTGCTGCATTTTTAATTGGATTGTTTGTTTATTGATTGATTGATCAATGTATAGTTTTTTTTTTTTTGAGTTCTTTGTATATTCTAAACAGTTACCCATGTCAAAGATATACCAGGTGACTGATTTTTTTTTCCCATTCTGCAGGTTGACTCTTCACTCAAATGATGGTGTCCTTTGATGTATAGAAGCTTTTTGATTTCACATAGTCCCCTTTGCTAGTTGTTGGACATAATGCTTGCACTGTAGGAGTCCTGTTAAGAAAGTCCTTTGCTGTGCCTGTAAGTTCCAATGTATTGCCTACTTTCTTCTCTATCAGATTCAGGTTACTGGGTCTTATGATGAGGCCCTTAATCCATATGTAGTTGAGTTTTGTGCATGTTGAGAGATTTGGATCTATTTTAAATCTTCTATGTGTTTCTGTCTAGTTTGACAGCACCTTTAGTTGAACAATATGCTGTCTTTTCTCCAATGTTTAGTTTGTTTCTTTGTAAAACCAGGTGGCTGTAAATGTGTGGATTTAAGTCTAGGTCCTCAATTCTATTCTGTAATGAGTATGTCTGTTTGTTATGCCGGTAACATGCTATTCTGTAATACAAATTGAGATCAAGGATGGTACTTACTCCTGCCGTTCTTTATACTTGAGAATTACTTTTGGTATGCTGGGCATTTTGTGTTTCTGTATGAAATTTGAGATTATTGTTTTTCAAATTTCTATGAAGAACTGTGTTGGAATTTTAATGGGTATTCACTGAAATTGTAGATTACATTTAATATGAAGGCCATTTTCACAATATTAATCCTACCGATAGATGAGCATGCGATGTCTTTCCATCTTCTGGTATCCTCATCAATTTATTTCTTTAATATTTTGAAGTTTTACTATACAGTACTTTCCCTCCTTTGTAAGATTATTCCAATTATGTTAGTGACTTTGAGTCTATCATGCATAGGATCATTTCCCAAATTTCCTTCTCAGTATGTTTGCTGCTGGTAGACAGGAAAGATATTACATTTTTGTTTTAATTTTATATACTGCTACTTTAATGAATTTATTATCTCTAGGACTTTTCTGGTGGAGTATTTAGGGTCTTGTATATAAAGAATCATATCATCAGCAAGTAAGGATACTGTATTGATTATTTTTTGTTACTGCAATAAGACACCATGACCAAGGGAAGTCTTGGAAGAGTTTATTTGGCTTTAGAGTTCTAGGGATAAGGGTCCATAATGGTGGTGGGGGAAGCATGGCAGAAGGTGGTGGCCAGGGCAGAAAACCCAGTGATTATATTTCAACCAGGTGCAAGAAGCAGTAAGTGACTAGAAACTGGTCGTAGTTTAATTACTCTTGAAGCTCATTGCCTGAAACTTGCTTCCCCAAACAAGGCTGTACCTCCTAAAACCTCCCAAAGCAGCCTCACCAACTGGGGACAAAATGTCCAAATATTTGGAACCTATGGGGGAAACTCTCATTTAAACTATTACATTCAACTCCCTGGCCTCTTTGGGTTCATGACCATACATAATGCAAAATGAATTTAGTCCACCTTCAAAATTCTCCATAATTTTACCAGTATCAATACTATTAAATGTCTAGAGTCCAGAGTCTCTTCTGGGACTCAAGGCAATCTCTTAACTTTTAATCCCCGGTAAAATCAAAAGGCAAATTACATACTTCCAACATACAATGAAACTAAATGTGCATTCCCATTCCAAAAGGGAAGAATGGGAGAATAGTGAGAAAATAGCAGACCAAAGCAAGACAAATCAACAGAGCGAATACCAAATACAGCAGCTATATGTCTGACTTCTGGGACTTACTTCTAAAGACTTCAGATGGCTCATTGTCTCAAATTTTGCTTCATTGAACTTACATCTCTTTCTTGGACTGGTATAATTTTCAGTATGCTGCTCTCCCTGGGAGATGTCTAACAGCTCTAGCATTTACAGGGTCTCGAGGTTTCCACTACCAACCAGGCTCTGGCATCGTGAGCTTTTTGGCATGTCCACTTTCAGCAGGCTTCTCCTTCACACCTTCATGTTTTGGCCTGTCAAACTCCTCTTTATGCAGTGATGCTCCTGTTGCATATTGCCTGGCTGTCATGACTGTCTGAAATCCCAGAGGAAGAACCAATGACACCTTCATTCTTTCATCTTTAATGCTTTTAATGTCAGCACCAGGTGAACAACACTTTTAAGTTCAGCTTCCAGTCTGGGATGGATCTTGTCCTGCTTCATCCATATTAATAGCTTTTCTGTGCCATGGCTTTCTAGGAGCAGTAAACCCTTCAGACATTTTCCTTTCACAAATTAGAAGCATAGCTGGATGTGATCTTGTCCTGAAGGTACTCTTTCCACTGCTTAAGTGCAAATCTAGAGCACTATTCTTAACGGCTCTAATGTCTTTATCAGAGATATCCTCTCCTTTAGCACATGTCTTGACTCCAACCGGCATTAATCTTCCTAGTGCTCTTTTACAATCCAAACTGTACTTACTGTATTTATTTTCACTCCAGTTGCTCTTTTTCATTACGGATCTCCATAATATTCATCCATTATTTTTCAACTTAGCTTCAGGCAAGCTCTTAGGCTGGGGGAGATTGCAGCCAATTGCTTTACCAAAACATCCCAGTTTCTGTTTAAATCCACATTTCCCTCTGGAACTACTATGTTCTAGGCATTACCTTCTTCAACACCTATTAGAACAGCCTATTAAGCTCTAGTCAAAGGCTGCAATCATTTTTCTAGTCCAATGTTCCAAAAATCATCCACAGTTTCCCCCAAACTCACATGGTCAGATTCTTCACACAATACTCATTCCTGGTACCAACTTCTATATTTGTCACTTTTCTGTTGCTGTACTAAAACACCATGACCAAGGCAACTTCTAGAAAGCAGAGTTTATTTGGCTTGTGACTCTAGAGGATTAGAGTCCAAAATTGAGGAGGGGATATGGCAGCAGTGCTTGCCAGGGTAGAAAGCAAAGTGATCATATTTTCAAGCAGGCACAAAAGCAGAGTGACTGGAAATCTGGAAAGATTATGAACTCTCATACCTTACCCCAGTGACGTGATCCTCCAGCTAGGCTGAACCTCCTAAAATTTACTGAAACAGCCTCATCAACTAGGGACAAAATATTTAAATAATTAGAACCTATGGGAAACATTCTCATTCAAACCACCACAGATAATTTGAATTCTTCTTCTCTAATTTGAGTCCCCTTTGTCTCCTTTATTTTCTAATCACTCTAGCTAAGACTTCAAGTACAATATTGAACAGGAATTGAGACAATTGACATCTTTGTCTTTTCCAGATTTTTATGGGAATGATTTATGGTTTTCTCCATGTAGCATGATGTTGGCTGTGGATTTGCTATATTCTGCCTTTATTATGATGAGATATACATCCTGTTGATTTATGTATGTTGAATCATTCCTATAATCTTGGATAAAGTCAACTTGAACATGGTGGATAATTTTATGATATGTTCTTGCATTTAGATTGTTGGTATTTAATTGGAAACTTTTGCATTTATGTTCATCAGAGAGATTGGTCCATATTTTTTCTTTATTGAGTCCTTTTTTTTTTGAGTTACTGAGGCTTTTATTTTGCACAAAGAACCACTGGAAATCTTGCTTGTGACCACCTTGGAGGTATGAGGGCTCCTGACTCTATTTGGGAAGTGAGGTGAGAATGATTTGGACCAATCACAGGATTACAGAGCTGGGGTTTGCAACAGGGGTCCAGGCTTCAGGAGTGGGTTCAGACCTCCAGGGAAGCAATGGCAAGAGAGGGAGCTAACTTCAGAGACCTGGCCAACACTAGGCTGGCCTTGAGCAGATTTCATGTCAGGGGCAGGGTCTAAGCAGCCAGTGGTGCCTGAGGACTCCAGGGATGGCTGGACCATTGTTTACTTGGCCAAGATTTTTCTGAAGGACCTGCCAGCAAACTTGGCCTTGCTGCCCAATTCCTCCTCGATTCTGAGGATCTGATTGTACTTGGTGAGACCCTCCGATCCGCAAGGTACGCCAGTCTTATTCTGCCCAGTGCAGAGTCCCACCACTGGGTCATCAATGAAGGTATCCTCAGTCTCCCGAGAACGATGGGAAACCATGATGATCCAACCATTAGACTTGGCCAGCTTGCACGCTTGCAGACTCAGTCATAGAGCCGATCTGGTTCACTTTGAGCAGGAGGCAGTTGCAGGACTTCTTGCCCATGGGCCTTGGCAATCTGCTTTAGGATGATCTCTGTGAGATCATCCCCAACGACCTGGATGCCTGCACTAGCTGTGAACTTCTGCCAAGTTTCCCAGGCATCCTGGTCACAGGGGTCTTTGATGGACACCACTTGGATGAAGGACTTATACAGGTCAGCCAGCTGGTCAGGCAAGATGTACCTGTTGGTGTCATCAGGAGATTTGAAGTCCAGGTCGTATTTGCCAGACCTGAAGAACTCGAGGCAGCTACATCCATGTTGAGGATAACCTCATCAGTGTAGCCAGCCTACCCAGTTGTGTTCTTCATCAGCTTCTTCATCAGCTCCAGGGCTTATTTTTTCTCCAGGATGTTGGGCACAAACCCGCCTTTGTCACCCACATTGGTGGCATCTTTCCTGTGTTTCTCCTTGATGACGTTCTTCAGGTTGTGGTAAACCTCTGCTTCAATGCCCATGGCTTGCCAGAAGTTGGAAGCACCCACAGGGAGGATCATGAACATCTACATGGCCAGCTTGTTACCAGCATGGGAACCACCAGTGATCACTTTGAAAGCCAGGACTGGCAGGATGACTTTCGGGTTACCAGCCAGGGAGGGCGATGTGTCGGTACAGTAGCATACCCTTCTCTACAGCACCAGCTTTGCAGACAGCCAGGGATACTCCCAGGATGGCATTCCCACCAAACTTAGATTATTAGCGGTCCCATCCATTTCAATCATCAGTTTGTCGATCTTCTATTCTACTAGGTTCAGTTTCTTGCTAACCAGAGCAGAAACAAGTGTTTTATTGATGTGTTCAACAGCCTTTGAGACACCCTTCTCTGTGTAATGCACCTTATCATTGTCCTGGGGTTCCAGGGCCTGGTAGATACCAGTTGAGTCACCACTCAACACAGCAGCTCAGAAGAGACCTATACAGTGTAGAGATCAATCTCAAGATCTGGATTTCCCCGAGAGTCAAAAAATCTCTCTGGCATGGATCTTGAGACTAGACATGGTTAATTTCTGGCCACTGGGTTGCTGTGCAAGAAAAGCAACAGGTGGTGCTGTGGACACCAAGGAGAGTGGTCAGAACAGAGTGGCTGGCTCTCCCAACTCCTGTCTTTCTCTGTTTCTAGCATTAGCATAACACTGATTTCATAGAAAGAATTTGGAATATTTTTCCTTTTCTATTTTACAGAACAATTTGAGGAATATTGATATTAGTTCTTCTTTTAAGGTTTAGAAGCATTCTGCATGTGTCTATCTGGTCCTGGGATGTTTTGAGTTGAGGGATATTTCTATCTCATTTGTGGTTATGTATGTTTAAATTATTTATGTCATATTGATTTAATTTTAGTAGGTTGTACATATCTCAAAATTTATTAATTACTTTTAGAACCTCTAGTTTAGTGGAACACAGATTGTTAAAGTATATATTATGGTTTTCTGAATTTATTCTGCATCTGCTGTAGTGTTTTCCTCTTCATAACATTTTGTTAATTTGTGCTCTTGTCTCTTGGCTAATGTGGATAAAGGTTTATCAGTTTTGTTAATGTTTTCAAAGAACCAACTCCTCAGTTCATTGGTTCTCTGTATTATTTTGTTTTCAAATGCATTAGTTTTAGCCTTGATTTAATTTATATCTTTTTGCCTATTCTTTTTAGGTGTTGTTTGTTCTTGATTTTTCAAGTCTTTCAGGTGTACCATTAATTTATTTATGTGAGGTATATCTAATTATCTGTTTTTGGCACTTGATATAATAATTTTATCTCTTAGGAATGCCTTCATTGTGTCCCAAAGGTTTTGGTATTTTGTGTTTTCATTTTCATTCAATTCCATGAAATTTTTAATTTACTTCTTGATTTCTCCCATGAGATTTAAACACTTTTGAACTGTATACATTCATACTGAACATAGCTTCCAGAGTCGTTTCCATATGACCCTTTCAAAAGGGCTTTAGTGTTAGTTAGCCCTCCCCATAGTCTCTCCTCTGTCCTTCCCCCTCCCATTCCTTAGCCATTCACCTTGTCCTATCCTTTATTTCCCTTTCCTATTAATGTTACTGCATGCTATCACCCCTCCAATGAAGCACGCCCCACATCCCGTCTCTAGTTTCCTGACTTCTATGGATTATGGAATTGAAACACACCTTTCTGAAGACTGAATTTAGTATCCACCTTTGAGAAAGTACATGCAAAGTGTTTTTTCTGGGTTGGGGTTACATCACTTAGTGAAGTTGTTTCCAGTTCCATCCAATTACTTGAAAACTTCATAATTTCTATTTCTTAATGTCTGTATGATATTATGGTTTGTAAATGTGTCATACATTTGTTACCCAGTCATCACTTGATGGACATCTAGGTTGCTTCCATTTTCTGGCTAGCATAAATAGGACAGCAACAAACACAGATGCCAAAAACACATATTTCATAAAAGACAACATAGGCAACAAATGGTGCTGGTTAAAATGGATGGCTACACAGAGAACAATGAAACTCTTATGTCTCACCTTGTACAACTCTCAGCTCCAAAAGGATCAAGAATTTCAGCATAAAACCTTATTCCTTGAATCTGATAAACAAAATAGTAGGGAATACACTGGAATTTATAGGTACAGGAAAGGAAATTCTGCACATGACCCTGATAGTATTGGTATTAATATTAATGATTGGCTAATGATAACTTAGAAACCTAAATACTCCTGATTTCAAAGGCCATACACATTCTAGTGAAGAAACAACTTACAGAAATCTTTACAAGGTACACCTCTGGCAAAGGCTTAGTATCTAGAATATACAAACAACCCTCCACTCCAAAAAAACCTAAACAACAAAGATTAAACAACTGAATTAAAATTTGGGACAAGAGACTAAACTGACAGCTTGAACCATCAGAGAAATGTAAATGAAAACTACTTTAACATTTCATCTTAACCAAGTCAGAATGGCTAAGATTAAACAAAGAATGACGAATGCTGGCAATGATGTGAGGAAAGAGAAACACTTATGCACTACTGGTGGGAATGCAAATTGGCGCAGTCTTTGTGGAAACCACTATGTAGATTCCTCAAATAGCTAAAAATAGATCTCACACATGATCCAATCATAACACTGTCGCGCATATATCCAAAGGGTTCATCCTGATTCATTACTACTTTATTCCAGGAAGTGAAAACATCCTAAATTTGTCTTTAAATATTTTATGCATATATAATACATTGCTGTTACCTTACATCCTAGTCTCTTTGAACTCCTTCCTACCCTTGTTACGCCTAACTGCCCCATTTAAATGTCTTTCTCACATTCACCAAATAATTTGATGAGAAATCGTGTTAGTTTTCTTCTGAAATTTCTGTCAGAATTCAGCTACAAATTTGTTCAATACTGTTCTTCACTTGCTTGAGAGTGTATTAGACTTTCAGTCTCCTTGGTTGTTATTGTTTTACTAATTTATTCAATATACTATTTGTCAATTTTGATGAGGGTAGTGTATCTAGTCATTATCTATTTCTTTGGATTATTCCAACCTACTGACATATTACTTAAAAGCATTTTTAAAGAATCCTATTGGCTTCAGTGACGACTTACACTTGCCCTCCTATTTTCTTATTATGTTCATTTCTTTTGAATATATTCGGTAGTTTGTAATTTTATTTACCATTTCCAAATTTCCCACTTATATTACTCTTTTAGATTCCACTTGATTTATCTCCATTCTGAGTTTTATTTTTTCTTTTCCTCTTTTAATTTGGAGTTTGGTTTGTTCTTATTCTTCTAACATCTTGCAAAAATCGCTAATTTTTTTAAGGTTTCTATTTTCAAAAAATGTAATCATATAACTGTAAACTTTTTTCTTAGATATTTCACTGATACATCTGACAGGTTATGCGAATTTTGTAATTTCTTCCATCATATTTTCAGTCAATTACTCTTAAAACTGTATTTTTTAGTCCCCTGCAATTGTATATTTTCTGCAGTTTCTGTGGATTATAATGTCTAGTTTAATTATGCTATGATCTTATCACAATCAATAAATTATTTAAAATATTTTGTATTTGTTAAGACTTCCGTTGTCCCCTAAAATTGAATATACTTTTGAAAAATTCCATGTGATTGAAAGAATGTATACTCAGTTACTACTCAATCAAGTTGATCTGTACAATGTTTCATGTGTTATTTCTTTGTTAACTTTAAATTACATAGCATTTTTGTGATTTTAACATAATATAATTTGATAATATGTAGAACCCTTTCCTTAGCTACACTTCAAGCTGTTGCCCCTTGCCCAATTTAATATACTTTATATATAAATCCTATAGAGTCTAATTTGTGTCCCCAAATATCCTTCAGTGGGGGCCCAGACATATGAGCTTTGTTAACCTTCCAAGAGTTCCATCCCTGAAGGAGATATCTCTGCCCCTCCCAGAACCACTGTTTGGCACAATTTTCTTAGGTTGTGCTGTGTTGTACTCACTTTCTCATGTCTTTGTTGGGAGGTTGTCTGGTTAAAGCTTGCGTGGAGCTTTTGCATGCTGTCGCCGTAGATGAGAGTTCATATAGTAACTGATAAGCTATTTGGAAATGTATTCTTCCTGTGGTCATTTACCACCTCTGGATCTTTGGATCTTATAATCTTTCTTCCCTATCTTCCACAGTGATCCCTGAAACATCGGAGAGAGAAGTTAGACATAAGTGTCCTATTCAGAAATAAGCACTCTGTTGTCTCTTGTTCTTTGACTAATGGCCAGTTGTGGGTTTCTGTGTTCATCAGCATCATGTGCTATAAAAGGAAAAAGTCTCTGATGAGCACTGAAAGATATATTAACCTAGGGGTATAACAATAATTCACTAGGAGTCAATTTAATATCATAAGTATTTAGTAGAAAACCAATATACGATTATCCTCTGTATCCTCTGACCTGTATAGTCTCAGGTTCCTAAGCCCAATGTTAACGTCATGTATCAGCTCCAACCTATGAAGTGGATCTTGAATCAAGGTAAAGAGTGACTTGTTACTCCCATAATATTTGTGCCACTATTGCATCAGCGAGCATATCTTGCCAAGCCAGTTGTTGTTATACTTAACAAGATTTATACCTGAGAATGGTAGATGATTATTTTTTCCTTCTGGTAGTTTATATAGCACTGTGGATGCTAACCTATAGATATGAGGCTCTGAAGTCAGCACCAGCTTGGCTGCAGCTCATGTACATAATATTTTCAGCAATAGTATCTTATCATCCAATTCTAGTGGGTAACCAAGAGCAGGGGCAATGACCACTAATGTTTCATGGTCTATGGGACCATTAATCAACAGCTTCTAGGGAGGGAGTCCATTCTTTGCAATGAGGTTTTTATTTTCTTTTATTTTGTTTGTTAATTAGTCTATGATGTCTGGAATGGGCAATGTCCCCCTGTTATGGGGTAACTCCTTTTGAATATCATTTTATAATATATGTGGCCTCTATAGTGGTAGGTTTCCATATGGCTTTTTCTAAAGGGCTTTATTTTTATTCATTCCTCTCCATACTGATTTATTTTTATTTTGTACATGTGAGTGTTCTGCCTGCATGTTTGAAGTGTACATATAGCATATAATGCCAGAGGATGCCAGAAGATGATGTAGGATCTCCTGGAACTAGAGTTACAGACTGTGGTTTGCCTGCATAAGGGAGCTGGGAACTGAACCTGGGTCTTTGCAAGAACAGTAAGAGCTTTTAATCACTGAGTCATCTCTTCAGCCCTGATCTTTATTGATTATTTTGTCTGAATGATACATTATTGGTTAGAGTAGGTTAGTGAAGACACCCCTTATTATTAGGTGATAGCCTATCTCTCTCTTTAATTATAGTGTTTATTTAATAATTTGGTTGTTTTTTTCATGTATATTTATATCCATTTATATTTCTTATGAATCGCTCCTTTTTCAATATACAAAAACTTTTTTAGTCTTATCTGATTGATTTTGGATCTACATCTACAGTCCTACTTGTCAGATATTGGGCTTATTTTCTGATTCTCTTTGATTCTCTTTTCTTGAAATACTATTTTATGCCTTTAGATTCTTCAGGCTTTATATATTTCAGCTATGAAATAAGTTTTTTGATGGCAAAACAATGTTGGTCTTTTAAAAAGAAATTCAACCAGCCTTTACCTTTTCTTTGAATATTAAAGACTTATAGCCCTCATCATTATTGTTGAAAATTATTTATTATTTTGTGAAATTTTGAAGTTTTCTTCTAATTTGAAATATATATATATTCTGGATTCATCTTAGAGATTTATTGGTTTACAGAACTAATCAAGCTCATTTTTCCCCATTTGCCCTTTGCTTCCTGATATTTCTATTCAGATTTATTTTTTCCTTTGCTCACATGACTGAGTTTCTATCACTAACTCTTCTGTGTGTAGAATTACTCTAATATCTCTGTAACATTTGATACAGTGATCAAGAATTTCCTTAATATATGCTATCCTAGATAATCTTGAACTATATTTCCACAGTAAATAGTAATTAATATATGTTATCTCTTATTTTCTTACCAGTTTTGAGAAATGTGATTCTGTGCTTTCCTGGCCTTCCGAGATTCTTCTGAATATTTGCTGGTCATTTCTTTTCTCAACTCCTAGTATTATTTCTTACTCTATAATTATGTCTGTTTTACTAAAATAAGTTTCTTTTCTGATTACATCTATTTAGGCTGAATGCTTCCTAATACAGATGTCCATATCTATTAAAATATTCAGAAATTTTATTTTATGGAATAAAGTTTTGTATACTTTAGGTTTGCACCCTTTGCTTAAATCTGTTGTTCATACATATGTCCTCATAATAATGTCTCTTAGTTTATATATTCAACATATGTTTTTATTTTTCCTGCTCTTTTCTGAATGTTTTATTCACCAATCTTAGCTTAAGCTCTGATATTCTTTCTTTCACACAATGTAGTCTGCTGGGCAAGGCTTTTCAGTTATTTATCTTCTGTGCTTTTTTAAATTTCCAACAGTTCAGTTTCTATCTACTTTCTGGGTCTCTCTCTCTCTCTCTCTCTCTCTCTCTCTCTCTCTTTGTGCAGCATATGCATGCATGGAAGCACATGTGTGTGTGGTGTTGACATTAAAGCTAGGGCCTTCTGCATGCTACATTTGATTCATAATCCTGATGCTCTTACTGTAGCCTCCGGATACATGAAATTATAAGTCTGTGGCATCATATCCAGTTGAATTTTTATTTTGTGTTCTGTATTTTCTTCTTTTATTCATTCAGTTGTATATTTTGGCCTTATTTGAAGTCACTGGCTTTTTAATCAATTTTAAAATTCATTTCTTGTATTTTTATATCCACTTTGATAGACTTGGGTTCAGTCTGACAATATACAAATTTGTAGGCAATGTAGTACATTGTTTTTCATATTTCTTGTGTTGTTATGTTGAGATCTATGCTTATGTTTGTGATAATATGTCTTCCTATTTCTTATGAGGATATTGCTAGTGAGCAGCTTTCCATGAAGAGCTCAATTCGTAGTGAAACATGCACATGAATGAGGAAATGGAAGGGGGGGGGACTACAAAGGACAAACAGGGATAGCAGGATGAGGAGGTGGGAAGACAGAGAACTATGCACATTTTGTTCTAAAATGTCATAATGGTATATAACACATTGTATGCTGATGCAAAGAATTAAAAATATAAAGAAATAACTTAATCCCTAGAGCTAACAAGAAATCAGCTAACTACATAGTATATATTTAAATATGGCA
>NW_008352267.1:451675-454524 GCF_000622305.1 Nannospalax galili | reverse complement strand
AAAATAATAAATAATAAGAAGGGAAGGAAAGATATACAAGAGAAAAACAAGATTTAAAATTCTAAAATAAAATGAAAAAGAAAAGAAAAAATGAGAGATTAATAAACAGCTCCTATTATAGAATAAAAAGAGGCCAATGAAACTAGATAAATGTAAACATAAGGAAGTGAAAAGGAAAACAGATAAAAGTATTCCTCTTAACTGAGGTCCTCTCATGACGGAAGCGCCCCCCCCACCCCCCGAGTCCCTGTAATCTTTTAATCAATGTTATGGGGAGTGTGTAGTGACTTGCAGATGAGACCTGTGGTCACCCCTGTGTGTTCCCACCAATCAGGCTGTTGCTACATGAGGCTGGCTTATGTTTCCCAGAAAAATGCATATTTGAAGGTGTGTTACCTCCTACACGCCAATATTGATGCTACAGGATTTTTTTAAATGACCTGAAGGATTTGTTAAATGACACAAAGACTTTCATGCTGTCTGCACAAGAGTGAGGCCCAATCAAATTATGTTGTCCAGTGTTTTCTGATTCCAAGAGTAGCTAAATCTCAAACAATAGCTGCCCATTTCAAAACTGGCCCTGATTTAGCTTCCACAGTATGAGCCGTGTGGCAATGAATTACTTTTCCAAAACTAGCCCACTATGGTTCTTTAGACTTTTATGAACTGTGGGGCTTTTCTGGAGCGGAGACTACCAGTCTATAACTTAATAATAAGTAGGGCTGTCTGCGTTCACTGGGCACACCTTGTGATTGTGGCATCACCCTCACTACCTCTTCCTTGCTAGGGTTGGATTGTAAAATACTCTGAGCCTCCATTTTGCTTTTCTGTGCTTCTGTGACTTTCTTCTCCCTTCTTTCTTGACTCCAGGTCCTCTTTCTCTTTTGATGGCAAGAATATAGTTTCTCTTTTCTTGCCTGGACCCTTTTTAATCACCTATGTGATTATTCATTAGTTGTATGAATAATTCAAATAGGCACTTTTTGATTCTCTTTATAATGACCTGCCTTTAAAATAGTTAAAAGGACTGTTCTCCACCATGATTTTACTTTTATAAGTGTTTTCCTAGTTTTCAGCCATTAATTGTCACACTTCTTGATCTCATTTGTTTGAAAACAGAAGCTTACCTTTTTAGTGTAAAATCAAAAGCAGCAACACTTGGGAGTCAGAGGCAAGAGGATCCCTGTGAATTCAAGACCAGCCTGGTCTACACAGTGTGTTCCAGTCCAGGTGAGACTGCAGGGAGGCCCTGTCCCAAAAAGACCAAAAAAAATTAAATAAAAGAATAAAATCAAAGGCAAGTCAAGTACACATTTTACATACCAAATTATCTATATGGCTATGTAGCCATAGACTCAAGTCTCTGAACAAACAGGTAGATAATTCTTAAAATTTGGAAAATTGAAGGGAATTTACTGCATTGAGCATGACACACTGATACACACACACACACACACACACACACTTATGCACACACAGAAGCATGAGATTATTTGTTAGTAATAGGGCAATGACTGAAGAAAACCTCATCTCTAAACTCAATGATAGCTTGTACTTTTTGTGTAACATGAATACTAAACATACAATTCTACAATTAGCTGTACTTGTAAAAATTATATAAAGAAAAAAATGCTTAGAAAATTTATATAGAAACCATGTCCTATTAGTAAACGTACATCATCCATAGAAAAGAGCTATCTAGACTGCAGTTCATCTTGATTCTTAGTTTTGATGCAGTCATTACAGACATTTCTTTTGAGGATCTATGTCTCCTTCCTGTTATCATTGGTATTTTCTCATCCAAATTTAATAAACTGTTAAAGATTGTAATAACTAGAGAACCAAGATGCATGAAGATGGATAGTGGATAGATAATTCTAGACATAACAGGGAAGCTGAACGCATGGAATCTCCTCAGTTTGGTTCCCTAAACAAGAACTGCATGACACAGCTGTTGACGTGCCAAAGTGAATGGGAGAAATTTCACAGGGTCTCACCTCTAGATGAAGAACTACAGGGAATCAATGGACATTGATTGAGAAAGAATAAGATTTTTTTCATTGATGAGCTCTCTGTTACATTATCTCTTCCAAGTAGTTAGCCACACATACCTAAAACACATACCTAAAAGCCATACTAAATGAATTCAGTTCATCATTAAGTGATAATCAAAGAAAATAACAAGAAATTGAGAGGAAGTTTGGGGGAGGTGCTTATGGGAGTTGAATGGCGGGATGGGAGGGTTGGAGATAACATACATGTAGTATTCTTGAATGAAATGCTCAAAAAAACGGAAGACTTCAGAGAAACATTAAAACATCAAGATTAAGGGGAACTCTTCAGGAACTTACAAAAAGAAAAAAAAAAACACAAAACCAAAACTAAAATTTAGTGCTTTCACAGAGTAAATGCTTCAGAATGAAGTCCTGAAGTCCTGGATGCCAATCAAGGTCACTAGCTGATACACTTCCATGATAATAACCAATATAAGCAATTGAAAGGTCACATTTATTCAACAGTTGACTCAGGCATATTGTTGATGAAATACTCAAGTTTCCACCACAAAGACAATAAATTAATTTTTAGGCCAAATATGAGTTATCATGGCCCAGGAACACAGATTCTGCTCTTTCTAGTAACGAGCTCCATCATGGAAGAACTTACCTAATGTTTTGTTGGTTATGGAACATAACAAGTCATATATCCGTGCATTTATTGATCATATTTGTGAAGAACACAGGTCTGTCTGTTACAGCAAACCTCTGTTGTAGGTTTTAGATGCCATCAGATGACAGTCATACCTTTTTGGTTGGTAGGCTATTAAAAATACATTTCAATGGTTTGACTTG
>NW_008352267.1:446778-451110 GCF_000622305.1 Nannospalax galili | reverse complement strand
TAGTTTGATTTTACTTGCTTTTTATTTAAACATTTCAGTATAAAGTAGTGCTGGTAAAAGACAACTTATAAATAAAATAATTTGCATGTCATTATTTCCAAAATGAAAAAGGAGAAATATAAAAACTATTCTTTTGTAACTATGAAAGTGATAAGAAAATGAATTGCTTCAGTTAATGCACATGATTGATTAAACATGAGTTTGCAGCAAGTGTAGGAGTTGGACGTGAAGACGGGAAGGGGTGAAAGCACATTTCCAGCTGAGTGAAAAAAAAAATGTGCTCTTGCTCTCAGCATTTGCTGTAGCTCCGAGGTTTCTCCTCAACCTGCATTAAATGATTAAACATGCTTAATGACAGATAGTCTCCTTAAGCAGGAATTCATTTAATGGGCTGAAAGATCCTTAAGAGCAAAAATGGATTGTTTGTTATTTCTCCAGATTTCGATTTTGTGGTAGGAACAGTACACATCAAAGGTCTGAGAACTCCTCAGATTTTTTGATAAAAAAAAAAAAAGATGCCTGTGGAGGACAGCATTATTGTACATTGGTCTTACCTCACCAACTGGTTATCATTCAAGAGCACCAGAGAATATTTTTAGTTTCTTCTGTGTCACTGATGACAAGCATGTCTCATCAGAACAATTCTACTTATGACCTGGATAATCTAATTTTTGACCTATGGGAGTGAAGCACAGCATATGTATTTAACACTATCTGAATGTATCTAAGAACTTATTTTGGTAAGACAGGAGAGGAAGAGTAGAGCTTGAATAAAAACTTACATAAGGGCTATAGAGATAGCTCAGTGATTAAGACTACTGGCTGCTCTTGCAGAGGACTTGGGTTTGATTCACAACACCCACATGGCAGCCTACAACCATTCATGACTCCAGTTCCAGGAGATTCAATGCCCTGTTCTGAGGTCTGTGGGCATTGCACGACATGGGTGCACTTACATACATGCAGGAAATACACTCATACACATAGAATAAAAAAAAAAACTAAAAATACAATATTTTAAAATGCCTAAAATATGGCATAAGATAAAAGGAGTGCAAAGATCTAGTAAATACAATGAAGAGAGAATTCAAGATAGGTAGCAACTGCTGACCAAATATTTTTCTCTTTGAATCATGACCAAGAAATCCTTAACTCCACAAATTAGTTTTCTTCAAGTCAACAGTAAATACAATTAATTATAACAGGTACAATTATTTAAAAAATTATTAGAATTGTGGAGTTCCATGGAAGTTCTAGTCTGCAGGAGAAAACCAACTTTTGGAATAGCACTTTTCATAGAGTAAGAACTATAGAGATATATGTAAATACTATATATAGCATACTTAGATAATGTATCTATTCTTAATGATCACATTTCTCCATCAAATTGCTAATACATCAAGAATATAAAATGCTATTTGCAGAGCTAAACTTCATTTTAACTATGTGCTTTGTAGTATGACCACATTATGATATCAAATTTTAAACATCAGGTTAAAAACCTACATAGAATAAGAGATGAAAAGAAGACGTGCTACGGGGTCATGTTTTGAATGCATAAGCAACTCACTGACAGCATCTGTTGTCTTTACTGTCATGATGAAGCCCAGTTAGTATCCTTTACACTGTTATGTGTCCAGAGTCTTGTTCCTATGAAATATCATCAGTAACATGATGCCTGGATACATGGCTACATGTTCATGTATATCTTATAAAAATATTAATGGATCTACCAATTATGAATTAAAAGGCTTAAAGGACAAAGGAAGAGAAGAAAGGAAAATAAAGGCAAGGGAAAGAATGGGGAGAAAAGGAGTAGAAAATGTGCTATTGTGTTTTGTATATTGACACAGAAGTGTCATCTGGGAAGAAGAAAGTTTGAGTAATTTCCTCATCAGATTGGCCTATGTTCATGTCTGTGAGGCTTTTTCTTAACTGTTAATCAGTTTTGAAGGTCCCAGTCCACTGTGAATGTGTGGCTGGGAAGTCGGCAGTGGATGAACTTGCACTGAGGGACATCTGGGTACACAATTTTGACTTGATAGGCCTTGACATGTATGACAGAATGCATGAAATCCCATGGGAGGGCTGTGGATGGGTGTGGATGGGGAATAGGGTATAAAGATGATTAAGATGTTTTGTGTAAAGTGAAAAAAAATTCAGTAAAAAACATACACTAGAAAACAAAAGAAAAAAGAAGAAAAGTAGCTGAATAAGGCAAGTGAAACAACAGTAAACCATTTCTGCCTCCAGATTTCAGACTTGCATTCCATGCATGCAATGGACTGTCACTTGGAAGTGTAAGATGCAGTAAATTCTTTCTTTCTCTATTTGTTTTTGGTCAGTTTTTTTTAATTATAACAATAAAAAGCTAAATAACACAGAAATTGGTACCTAAGATTGGTATACTGGTTTGATGAATCTGACCATGCTGTCTTGGGGGAAGGATTATGGAAAGATTTTGTGCCTTAAGGGTAGAGATGTCACTGAGTGCCCATAATTTAACGAGATGTTGTGAGGGAACTTGGAAAATATGACAGAGTCCTGGTTTTGAGTGTGTAAAAGGGTCACAGAGGGATTCTGTGACTTGGTACTGTGTGGGTCGAGGAGAAGTCATTTTTGAAGATGCAGCCTTAGGTGGAGTGGAAACTCCAGGAAGGAAGATATCAAAGGTAATATTAGAAAATAAACTGAGGTAAAAATTTTAATGTTTTCAATACTATTAAATATCTCAGAATTAAGCTTAACAAAACAAAAGTCTTTTGGCAATTTAAATTTCAACCAAAGAAAATGGATGAATTATTTCTAAACTTAAAAACAGAACTGTTAAAATAGAAATGTAATAAAATGCCATGTTATTCAATTTTGGTTGTTTAGACATAGTTTGCTTCTAATTGGAATATTTCTAATTTTTAGACTGAAAGGATCATTTTAAAGGATCTGAGAAACTTCACTAATATATTCTCAATAACAAGAATAAATTCAAGAAACAGATGCAAAGAAGAGAACACATACTATGTGTTTCTTACGTCCTTGTCATCTTTGTATAGGTCTCCATATCGCAGTCAAATGTAACCTCTCAAAATTTTTCCTATGATTTATTTCATTTTATATAAATTCTAGGTCAGTTTTCATGATCAAGGACGCATGTTAAAAAATACCCTATTTATAAAAGTCTATCCAGGGGTTGGAGAAATGGCTCAGTAGTTAAGAGCATTGGCTGCTCTTGCAGAGTACTTGGGTTTGATTCCCAGCTAACAATCATCTGTAACTCCAGTTCCAGGGGATCTGACACTTCATTCTGACCTCTGCAAGTATTACATGACATGGATACACTTGCATACATGCAGGCAATGCACTCAACACGTAAAATAATAAATAAAATATGTAAAAAATAATAAAAACTCTACCCATATGAACAGATTTCTTTGATAAACCAGCAAAGCAAAATAATAAAAATAATATTATTTGATCAATATAGTCCTAAGAGAAGCTTGCATTCCCCAAATAGAACTTTCAACCAGATATTTAAGCTTTGTACAAATTAAACCTCAGTAGCATCCCCCCATTGAAGATAGAAATCAATCAAATATGTTTACTCTGCTGAAAGAGGGTACACTTTGAATGTGTTATTTCAAAAAGTGTTGAAACTATGTAGAAGCAACAGTTTCATTAATTTTTTTTTTTTTTTATTTTCAGATGTCTCTGCTTTTGGATTCTTCATTTTCCTTGAGATTTTTTTGAATCATTACCCAGAATGCTATGTTGTTCATCTTTTATCTTTGTATAATGACATTATATTATATAGTGAGACACGTAAAACAGGCATTCTACTTACATTTATAAACAAAAGCTTCTGCTCTTTGTGATGAATTCATAGATTTCTTTCAAATATTTATCCAGTTTCTCACCAATAAAAATGATTCCTGCTCTCCTAGCCTGCTCTCCTATCCTCAGGCCTCTTGGGGTAAGTCTATCGCACAGCCCTCCGTGCCTTGACTCCCCCAGCCACATTCACCCTTCCATCTCCCCCGCTGTTTTCTACTACTAGTTTAGGCCCTGTGCCATCCCTAGTCTTGGGGCCCCAGACACCTGGGGAACCAGTACTGCTTCCTGAACCTTTTCACTCTGACCAACTTAGTGCCTTCCTTGGGCCCCAGGAGCACTGCTTCTGGACCTGGCCCCACCCTCACCTCTCTCTGCTTCCCTGGACCTGCACCACCAGCTAACTCTCCTAACCTGCTCTCCTATCCACAGGCCTCTTGGGCCAAGTCTATTGCAGAGCCCTCCGTGCCTTGACTCCCCCAGCCTCATTCACCCTTCCATCTCCCC
>NW_008352267.1:446292-446704 GCF_000622305.1 Nannospalax galili | reverse complement strand
CCGCCAGCCTCTTTCTGGGGCTGACAGCCTCTTCCTGGGGCTCCGAGGCTTTCCTTTCCTCTCCCTGATCCTTTGTATCCAGTACAACCAAGCTACTCAATCCACTCCCTGGGAAATCTTGTGGCTTCTTCCCACCCCATCTGCCTTTGCATCCCTGGGTGGCACAGCTATGGCCAGGAGCTCAGGTCAGTCTAACACCCAAGTTCCTGAGGCCAAAAGCATTCTTAGAAGATTCCAGACCTAAGGAGAAAGTCTGAAAACTTCTGACCAACATTGGAATTGGGCCACCGCAGAACTCCTGAAGACAAAATCAATCTGGCCATGACAAAATAAAATCAAAAGAGAGAACCAGAAGCATAGACGAAGCAGCTCTTCATACCCAAAAAGTAAACCACAAAGACACATAAAGTTC
>NW_008352267.1:440840-441528 GCF_000622305.1 Nannospalax galili | reverse complement strand
GACTGTGACCAGTGATAGTCATGTATATAGAGATTAGAAATGCATTTGAAAACGTCTCAATGTCAAGAGCCTTGGAATGAATTTTTCTGGATGAAACTGTGTGTTTTGACAACGAAGTGGAGATCTTTTTTAAACGTTGGAACCTCATTTAATTTTATGTCTTATAGAGTTTATAATGAGTAAAAGATTGTATAAGCATAATAATTCATCTGTAAACCTAAAAATGTACAGCCAATTTTGAAAGAGATTTACCCTAGCTCAGAAAAATGTTATTGAATAGGTTAATGCTGTTGTAATGAAATGCTTCTTCTAATTAAAAATAAAAATAAAAGAAAATAAAATAGGGCTAATGATAGCTGGCTAAAGAAGTTATTATGAAGGGGGTCTAGAGAGATGGCTCAGCAGTTGGGAGCACTGGCTGCTCTTGCAGAGGACCCAAGTCAATTCCCAGCACCCTCATGACAGCTAACAACCATTAATAACTCCAGTCCCAGGGGATCTAACACTCTTTTTCGATCTCTACGAGTATTGCACAACATGGGTGCACTTATACACATGCAGGCAACATACTTATACACATAAAATCAAAAAAATAATAACGAAGAATTATTTTAAGTATTAAATGTGTTAATATAGCTCACACATTACAGCTCAAGAAATATTATCTTTGTAAGCGCATATGTAAGGG
>NW_008352267.1:437487-439843 GCF_000622305.1 Nannospalax galili | reverse complement strand
GAGAGAGAGAGAGAGAGAGAGAGAGAGAGAGAGAGAGAGAGAGATTGGTATTAGAAGTTAGTGTGTCTCAAAATACTTTGAGTTTCTAGAAATGCTGAAATTACCAGAGGTTTATCACATGGACACTTGGGCTATAAGGAAATTTGGAAATATGACCACTGGGTAGATAAGAGTAAACTGAAAGGCTAAGACAGATCAGGGAACATCTCTCTGATACACTTAGCGGCTGTAAGCAAGATTGGAATTTTGCTGTCAAAAAGAAAGAGTAACTGTAAAGTTATCAGAAACAGATACATTTCCTCAGGTGAAACTGGTGGTTTTCCATACTAGCTACTTATATTACTTTATAATTCCTTGAAACCAATGTTTAACAAGAGTAAATGTACTTTACAGTTCAAATTGCAAGGGACTGCCAAGTTGATCTACTGTCATAAGCTGTAGGAAGAATATCTTCCCATATCATTCTATTACCTTCACTCAGATATATCTTTGAGATGACAGACTTGTAGGCTACAGACACCTTGACTAATAAAGGAGAATGGTATGTATCTGCATTTGCAATATTCTAAATAATGTGAGAATAACTATTACATCTGATTAATATACATTTATCAAAACAAGCAGGATAGCCATACGCATTTGCATATAAATAAACAAAGACTTTGAAATGTTAAATGGGTTTGTGAAATGACTGAGCAGGCAAAGGATAACTGAGCTGGGGCATTCACATACTTGCACACACATACACACACGTGCATGTGCATGTGCACATTACACACACATATATATGTCACAATAATAACAATAAATTTAGGGACTGGAGAGATGACTCATCAGTTGAACACCTTCTGATCTTTCTAGTGTTCTGAGTTCTGTTCTCACCACCCATATCAGGTGGCTCAATGTCACCTGTAATGCCAAATCTAGGGTAATCTTGTGCTTCAGACCTCTACAGGCACCTGCATTCATGTGATCATACCCACACAGACACTAACATGTACATGTAATTAAATAAATAAATAATAAATATTTAAATACTATTGGTGGAACATCAACACTTAAATAGAAGAGCTTTAGTATGTAAATTTTTCTCATATCATCTGGATTTTTTAATTTAAGATTTTATATGTGTGTGTGTCTGTGTCTGTGTGTATGTGTGTATGTGTGTATGTCTGTGTATATATACATGACTACAGGTGCCTCCGAAGTATCAGATTGCTCAAAACTGGAATTACAAGTAGTTCTTAACTGTCCAACATGAGGGCTGGTATCCAAACCCTAATTGTCTGCAATAGTTTGTGCTTCAGGGAGTGAGCTATTTCTCCAGCCCCTCGATTTTACATTTAATGATGCTGATTGAATGAATCAGGGTATGACACATGTTGTTGTATATGAAAAAACAACAACTTATTTATTTTTGCAATAAATAATTTAGAGCCTTTAATGGAGTGTGTTAGATGGGCAAAATATTAAAACAATCTATCATCTATCACTTATCTCTCTCTCTCTCTCTCTCTCTCTCTATATATATATATATATATAAATATATATGATAAATTTGTTTTCCCAAGAGAACTCAGAATAAGAGAGTTATATAAGCAATTTATGGGCACAGCTGTGTTTTTATCAATGTTATGCATGGCATTTTTACGTGTTTGAATCACAAGAATGAGAGAGAGAAACTAATGACTCTCCCACATGAATCTTGGTCACATGTCTAAGCAGAGTAAGTGTTTGTGCTTGTGTCTGTAAGTGTGAATCTGATGTGTATTGAAGACATATAACCTTGGCAAATGTGACTGTATTCCAAAAAGGTAAGAAACTAAAGATCACAAAATCTGCATAGCAAGCAGTTGTTGACCTTGAGCACAGAGATGTAGTGTAACTAAGATATTCATTTGAACACACACTCGGGGACAAGTATAATGGGTAAATACTGTGGTATATCTAAGGATATACAGCATCATAGAATCAAGCTCCATTATCTGTTGTGTTTGTGTAATAGCTAGATAACCCTTAGTTTTGTAAGTGAAAAACAGTATAAGCATGGAGGCCAGTATAGGACACTTGATGACAGTTATTAAATTGAAGATTGAAAACTAACTTTTCAGAAATAGATACTTAAATAGATTCTTGAAGAATAGATTTCCTAGATGTGTGGGGCTACTACATAACTCTGTAGGGTTTGTCTACAGTTACTATAATTTGGTAATATATAGTGTATGCGTATTCATAACTTATGCTGTAGGAATCACATTGTTTTCCTTCTTGCCCTACACCAACCATTCTGGTACTTTCAGTATGAGCCTTGTACCTCAATTCAGTTCTGCAAATATTAGATATAATATTATAAAAT
>NW_008352267.1:419525-437364 GCF_000622305.1 Nannospalax galili | reverse complement strand
AGTATATTTTAATTAATATACCATTTAATTAACTCAATAAGTACTTTATTAAAAACCCCAAACTTTTTTTTTAAATAAACATATTTTGGGGTGTTATGAATTATATATATATATATATATATATTCCTAGATTGTTCATCTCTTTGGTCAGTTTCAGAGTCCCTACCCTACATACTTTGGTGAAATATCTAGAGGTATTGAATTTGTACCTTTTATTAGAAGCTTGAAGTAACCCATTTTATAGCTGTATAGTAAAAACACTGTGCCCTGATTATTTTAACTATGTTCACTTAAAGAAATTCAACATACCATATCTTAACTTAGTCTCTGCATCTCTGGGGGTGGGGCAGTGTGAAATATCAAGCTGGCACTAAAGCACACTTTTTTTTAGTTGTAATGTTTTGCATATGTATATTATGTTAATAGGTCAATTATTTGGGGGTTTGGGGATAGTTATAATTATTCCTAGTATTTCATTTCTTGGAACCTAAAAAAAAAAAAAAAAACCTGAATTTGGCTTTTACCTTTACATATAAATATGCAAGTACTTTACTTGAAAGTATATTGAAAGCCAGGTGTGGTAGGTACACTTAAAATCTCAGCATTTGGAAAATGGAGTCAGAAGGTTCAGGAGTTCAAGGCAAGATTCAGTTCCATAGTGGGTACAAGGACAACCTGCCTACATAAGACCCTATCTCCAGGAAAAAAAAAATAAAAAAGAAAATGTCTATAAAGCCATGGTCACTATCCCTAACTGTTAAATTAAGTTCTCTGTAGCAGAGAGTATTCTCTTGTGATACTTGACAGAAAATCAATGCAAACTAGCTGAGGTTCAGAGTGAGATTTATTGGTCCATGAATTCAGGAAGGGCAAGGGTGAATCCGCGGTTGGGTAGAATCAGAAAATTGAATGTCTTCAAGAAACTTTCTACCTAAGTCTTTACTCATATTCTTCTATTCTTCTCAGATTGACTCTGTTTTATTTTAGTGCAGCAAGCCTAACTAGAAATTGTAATGTTGATAATCATGGATTCATAATATAATGGCCTAGCAGGTGGAATCCTCCAAGCCAGCAGCAGTCAGAATTATTGCAGAGAATGAATCAGTTTTTTCTTGGTTTGAGTCTTCTTTATTTCCATAAACAGGATTATGGTTTAAATAGAAGGAACGGAAGGAAATTTAGGATAAAGTACACATCCACAGAGACATGTATGTGAGGAGGGAATTCCAAGCAATGACTATGTTTTTAACTCTCCCAGAGCATCAGTGGAGAAACCTTAGCTTTCTTATCTTCTTATATTGGACCTTTTACTTTTATTAGACCTCTGGGCCATGAGCAGTACAGGGTCCCTAAAGGGGCTTAATTTTTTAATATTTTATTATTATTTTATGTGTATGAGTGTGTTGACTGCATGTATATAAGTGCACCCACGTTGTGCAACGCCCATGGAGGTAAAGTCTCCATGTGAGTGCTGGGAATCAAATCCAAGTCCTCTGCAAGAGCAGCCAGTGCTCTTAACCACTGAGCCGTCTCTCCAGCCCCATCCCCTACATTATTATTAATAGTTAGGATATACTTTTTTGTATGCTGAACTAGATATACAGAGAACTTTCATGCATAACTGTGTAGTTTACATGGTGAGATTCCACATTTCTCTTCTCTTAGGATATGAAGTGACAAGGTTCCCCAAGAGTTCAAAAATCTTCAAGCATTTGTTCATTATTAATAAATTTGTCTTTTCTATGAAAATTTAGCTTATTCCGAATGCTGGACCTCTGTACTTTCCCTAGAAGACTATTAACTTTCACTACTTTTTGATACAAAAGTCAGGGTTAAAATTTCATCCTCTAATAGCAGCCTCTGATACTTATTTATGATGATATTGAAGATCTTTTCATTAATTTCTTCTGTCATAGCCATAAGAGAAATACATTTGATGAAATTAGCATTAGAAATATAAATAAATAAAAATATTTTCTCATTTTTGCTCATTTTGTGGAAATATCATGTGAAAACTCTGCTGAGGCTGTTTTGCATTTCCTAGGCATGACTCTTCTCTGAAGCCCCAGGGGATTCGCTTCATGTAGTGGCTTTAGTTAATCTGTCCCTTTTTATAGTCACAGCCTATTTACTTTTCTCTCTTACTTTAAATCTAAGAAGTAACCCAGATAACACTCCTCCCAAATAATACTGCTCCCTGCTACCATCATCTTATAACTTAGCAGTAAAGTTATCCTCTCTTAAGGAGCCTACGATGGCATATAGTTATATTGTGTAATTTCCCATCGTATATCCAGATTAAGACCTTAAACACATAGCATTTTTATAACGACAATTTTAAAATTAGACATTGTCTTGATGCTACTTTTAAAAAACATACATCTCCAGCTGGGCGTGGTTCGCACACTCAAGGCCAGCCTGGTCTATATAGTGAGTTCCAGGACAACTGGGGCTACAGAGAGACCCTGTCTCAAACAAAACAAAACAAAACAAAACAAAACAAGACCAGGTTCATTGAATGCCTCTTACTGCAAAAGAAATCCCTGTTTTAAAATTTTATTACTTTTATTTTATGTGTATGCGTGTATTGCCTGCATGTAGGTAAGTGCACCCGTGTTGTGCAATGCCCGTGGAAGTCAGAAGAGGCTGTCGGATCCCCTAGGACTGGAGTTACAACAGTTTTTAGCTGCCATGTGGGTGCTGGGATTCAAACCCCGATCTTCTGCAAGAACAACCAGTGTTTTAAACGTTGATCCATCTCTCCAGCCCCAACAATTCCCTTTTTATGCAGTAGCTTAACAACACTCACTTAAGATCTCACAGTTCACAAGTCTTGAAGTCTAGACACTGGCTTCTCTGCTTAGCATCCCCCAGACCTGAAAAAAAAAGGTGATGCAAAGCCTGTGCACCCAACTCAAGACTGGAAATTCTCTTGAAAGCTCAGTTTCATTAAGGAGGTCCACATTTACTCACTGGCTGCCAGGAGGGGATTTCTACCATCCTACAAGTCTCTTCTTTCCTTATCTTTTTCTTGAAATAACAAGGGAAAATCTGCCGAATGTTAAGTCCTATTCAGACTTTAAGGAATCATTCTCAGCAGAAGTTGCCTTGTCTCTTTTAAGCTCTAATTTATTTAGTAAATATCAAGGAGAGTAATGTCTGTTACAAAATGAAATGATAAGCATTTGGTGTCTAACTGGGAAAGTATATGTGCATTATACTGAATTCTGGGAATCTTAGGAGCTATTGTATAATCCGGCATACCACACCAGAGAAGGACTTAGCTCACAACTTGCACCAATCATCTGTAATAAAAGTGAGACTATGTTATTGTTCTTAGTAGAATTTAGTACTTGTACATAACATTATAAAAGGTACTTATATTTTTATTTTTAATGTATAATATAAATATAAATATTGATTGTCATATGGCTGAGTTGCTAAGTAAAATTACTAATCAACGGGCAAAAAGAGAGTGGTTAAGAGCACTGGCTGCTCTTCCAGTGGTCCTAGGTTCAATTCCCTGAACTCACATGGCAGCTAACAACCATCTGTAATTGTATTTTCAAGTTATCTGACACCCTCTTCTGACCTCCATGTGCATTGCACAATGTGGGAGCACTTACACACATGTAGGCAATGCACTCCTGCATATAAAATAAAAATAATAAAGAAAATGTTTTTGGGGGGCAACAATATTGTCTTAAATATCGAAAAGTAAAGTATAACCAAAGATTAAAGGTGTCAATATAATTTTTTAAGAGTCCATGTGTATAAGTAAACTGTAGTTATGCATAAGAGTCCATGTGTATAATTTTAATTTTTTAAGAGTCCACGTGTATAGCTAAGAAGAAACAATGCCAGACAGGAGATACCTTCCTTTGAGTTGTTGACCAGGGTAGCCCAAGAGAATCCCAGATAGTAACCCAGCATAGAACTGGGAAAATGAACAGCAGAACCCAGTCTTATCTAAAGGAATATTGGCAACACATTGGTGCTATATGAGGAAGAGCCAATCTTCCTAAAACAAGGAGCTCTAGATAGGCTGACTAGATTCAGCGGATGGACAAGCAATGGGTAATGGCTGGGGGCACCAAAAACATAGTGGACAGTAACAGGATGACAGAGTACATGGGTTCCAGTGGGCGGGGGAGGCTATGGGAGGGTGCCATTTGGGAAGTGATGAGTAATATTGTTTGAGATGTTCTGTATGAAATGCACACAAAAATCAAGAAATAAAAATATAGAGTTATATTTGAGGAAGAAGCATAAAAATTTGCTTCATGTTAATTGGTAGAGGTGAAAAACATTACCATTGAAATCTACCTGATGACTTTATATCCACACTCAGGTGCCAAGGATCTGAGTATAACTGACTGTGACTACTAATAATCAGACACATAGAAATTAGAGACACATGTGCAAACATCTAAGTGTTAGTAGCATTAAAAATGAGTTTTTCTCTATGGAAAAGTATATTTTAAAATGAAACGGAGGTTTTTTAAACGTTAAAATCACAATCAATTTTATGTCTTAAAGGGTTTATACTGAGTTTAATATTGTATAACTGTATTAATTCAACTATGAACCTAGAAATTTACAGCCACTTTTGAAAGAGATGCATCTTTGCTCTGGAAATTGCTATTGACTATGTTAATGCTGTAATGAAATGCTTTTGATAATCATGTGATTATTAATAAATACTTTTTAAAAAGAAAATATTTTTCTTAAAAAGATAAAAAGGAATAACTATTGAGAAGTACAAGTCTACACTTAGGGATGCACTATCTTTTCCTAAGTCTCTTTCTTGAAGCCCACGATTAATCTTATATTAAAACATCTCTTAATATATAAGCTTTCCCTATTTAAAAATCAAAGAAGAATAATGAGAGGGCTCAGCATATTACCTGTGCTTGGCACTAAGCCTTACAAGCTGAATTCAAACCCCAGGATTTGCAAGATGGAGGGGAAACACTAAGTCCTGAAAATTATCCTCTAACTGAACATGAACACCTTGGTATACACACACACACACACACACACACACACACACACACACACACGAATAAAATTTAATTAAAAATAGAAATAAGGGAGTTGAAACTTACAAAATGTATTAAAAAATAGAAATAAGGGAGTTGAAACTTACAAAATGTATTATTTGTATTGCTCAAAACTATAGTAACTAATTAATAATTATTAAATTATATAGGTGGTTGATTACCCCTGGCTTTCATTTCAAGTCTATCAATGCCATTTGATACTTGTGTTTGAAAAGTAAAAATGTTTTCCAATGTTTAAGAAAAACAGTGACATCTAATTGCTTCTCATTGATGATATGATAAATATTTTAAGTTGAATGATTTGGTGTTTTTTCTAAAGAACAGACTTTCTGCTTTTTAAAATTGTGACACTATATAAATTTAGTCTATTACTCTATTAGACAATAACTACTATGTTAACCACCAGGAACAAAATGATTTTGTGCTATTACTCTATGTAGTTAAACTGATGATTTTATTAGATTAATATTTTGAATTATAATTGGATACATAATACATAGCAATAAGAATGTAAGTTTGATATGATTTTTACATATATACTACATATTATTTTACTGGCATTAAACATTTTGCTGCATGCCTTATTTTCAGTTTTTAGGTTTTCAAATTACATGTCAAGACTTTTAATTCAAGCACTACGACTTCAGTCTCTGAACTTCATCTTCTTGAGTACAGTCATATTGAGCTTTTGAAGAACTTCATACTATTAGAGGACCATCTAAGATTTTTGTGCTCTTCATTCTGGACTTGTCTGCTACATGTGTTATCCACTGTCCTGTGTACTCTTGCTCATTATCCTGACTGTCTCTCTGTTCTGTCTCACTCTTGCTCTCTCCTTCCCTTTCTCTCTGCCTTTCTTCTTTTTTCCTCCTCCATCTTTTATTATACATATTTACTTTTAATTTTCTTTCATTTTCTTGTCATCAATTTCTTCATTTTTTTGATTAATAGATACCAGAAGTTTCCTGAAAAATGATAAATAGTAGGTAAAATAGTAGGTAAAAAAATTTTAGACTATTTTGCCATAGATTTTCATACCCTAATGTTGAATTTTATAATTTGGCTTATAAGAGTATTGTGGGTCTGTTTCTGAGGATGCCAGAAGGTCTCTTGTTATTAGGAGGAGTTTCAGATGTTCATGTGGTTACAGGAAATGATTTGGATCTCTAGGGCTGCCTGTGTTCCACAGCCTTAAAGTGTTCAGGAAGGAATTCTTGAATCTTCTGGATCAGGAATTTTAAAGAACTATATGTTTTTCTCAAATCTATTGCCATTTCAATGTTCCTTTTTCACCTTTTAACAATTTGAGAGTACTATGATAATGTGATTTTTATGAAATTAAATTATATGTATCAAGAACATGGTTAGCTAGAGGCTGTAGAGGATTATTGCAAAGATAGACTGTGGCATAAAAGTTTCTGATTTTGAGCCATAGATTTACCATTTGCTTAGTTTTATAAAGTTTGAAAAACTGTTTCTTCTTTCATAAATAATTTTAAAGTGTTTTGTGTGTGCATGTGTGTGTGTGTAAATGTGTGTGAGTGAATGCTACTTGTGGGTGGAATATACAGAGGTGGGAAGAGGCTATTGTTGTTGTTGTTATTGTTGTTTGCTTTTGACAGGGTGTCCCTAGTCCCAACCCACCTGGAAGTTACTATGTGGACCAGACTGTGCTTAATTTCATAGAAATCTGCCTGCCTCTGCCTCCCGAGGGAGGACTCGATTAAAGGCATGCATGGAGTTATAGGCAACGTTATTCCCACTCCCCACATGGGTTCTGAGAACCTAGTTATGGTCCTCTGGAAGAGCACTAAGAGATCATAACTACTGAGACATCTCTACAACCCCTGTTACTTTCTTCCTAACCACTCTATGTCTCACATCTTCATCTATGAAACAAGGATAATGATACAGATGGATACCTATTATCCTAAAGGGAGCTACATCTGTTGAATCTTCCCTATAGATTTGTTGTAAGGATTACAAATAGAAAAGAATTATGTATGAAGTTTTGAACTCAATGCTGGGCACAGAGTGAAAGAACAACAGATAAACCATACCACAGTCATTAATGAGCATCTATTTATTTCTATTTGATTTGCTATTATTTCAAGAGTATACAGGTATAACCTAGTGAGATATTGTCTAGGAATTTTTTAAATGTTAACCTTAGTTGAAAATTTATTTTGAGAACCCTTGACAGTATTTTATGTGAACTACAATTAAATAAACTTATCATTTAAAAAATCTAGGAAGTTTTAAAATGTCAACCTTAGTTGAAATTTTATTTTGAGCATCCTTGATAGTATTTTATGTGAAACACAATTAAATAAACTTATCAATTAAAAAGTACATGTTAAATAGACACAATAAAGGCAGAGCTACATGAAGTATATATTTCAAGTGACTGTGGAATTTCATGACTAGAATCACAGAAATAGTATGAAACTGGTTTTTAAGTACTCATGATTATGTGATTTTTTTTTTCAAGGAAACTGATGGCTGACAACCTTATATCCATCTGGAAACATCTAACATCTGTGGTTGTAAACATCAAAACACAGCTGTTACAGTTCTGAGTAAGCACTCCAATTTATTTATTTTGACTTAAAAAAAAAAAACTTCAATTTTCACCAAACATCACAGTTGTTAAGCTATATACTAACAGCAGGAAGAAAAACAATGAACAGAAATCACTATATCAAACTTTTAAGAACAATGCTCTCTTTCTTGTATTTCATTAGATGAGATGCAATCTTCAATTTAAAAAAACTTACAAGTGTGCCTCCTTTCTTTTTCAGAAATCACACAGTTTGAGGTTACAACAATGCCACAGTTCCCCAAGAATAGAGATAAAATGTCACTTTATCTATACACAATTCTCAATGAGCAAATTGAGCTGCTCCAAGAGAAGAGAACCAAGGCTTCTTTCTAGTGTTTTGATGTGTTGTTGTACATTAAATTATACTTCCCTCTCAAAGTGCATTTCAGTGTATATTAATTTTAATAGTAAATGATTTTAAGAAAGATAACAGAAAACGTATTAAAATATATTAAAATAACCACATATTTTACATTATCAGTTATTTTATACTAAACTTTAAACTATTTTCCTTATTCTCTATCAAATTTCTGATCAGCTCCTATAAGATTAGGATCTGTACCTTTTTTTCTCTACACTCAAGAATACATAGAAAAAAAAATAGTTTTGCTCACCATGTCCTCTAATGATGCCCTTCAATCTTATTTATTCATATTTTGCTTGGTATGGTATATGCATTTTGTATTTGTTACTGTAATTGTGTGTGTGTATTTGTGTGCGTGTTGTGTATGTTTGATCATGTGTGTGGAGACCAGACCTATAGTATCTTCCTCTATCATTCTCCACTTTATTTTTCCATTTTTGATTTTTATTTTTTGAGAATTTCATATATTAGTATTGTATTTAGATAATTTCCTCCAAATTATCTTACAATGCCAACATTCTTCCCATGCCCCCACACCCTTTCAATTTTGTGACTTATCTTTAATTATTATTGTTTCATAGATGGATAGATAGATGATAGTTAATAGATAATAAATGATGGATAGATGACAGATAAATGATAAAAATAGATGATATGTATAGATAGATGATCAATGATAATTAGATGATAGATGATAAATAGATGATAGATAGATAGAATCTGCTGAATCCATTTATTGTTACTCTTGTGTATATGTGTACAAGACTGCTTGAGATTGAATAACCTAAGAGGGATATCATCTCTGCCCCGAAGAAAAGTTTCTCCATTCTTCAGTAGACACTGATTGCCTGTAGCTCTTCAACTATCAGAGAGGTATTTTAAAATATCCCCTGTCTACATTGGCCTGTCAAGTGGTGTCATCATTATGTTGGCCAATTTTAGGCAACCATATTGTTGAGATTTCATGGTTGCAGTTTCCTTCAAATCTAGAAGACACTATCTAGCAGCAAGCAGACAGATCCTCTGGTTCTTACAGTCTTTTTCCCCATATCCTAAGATGTTCAGTGAGGGTTTGATGTAGGAGTTGTACTGCAGATTTATGAATATTTGCATTGTTTTCTGAGACAAAGTCATTAACTGAAACAGGAATTCGCCTATTTGGCAGGAGTAGCTTGCCTACAAGCTCCAGCAAGCCTCCTCTTTCCACCTGTCCAGACTGTCATTGTACACAACTATTCTCCGCTTAGTTTTCTTTTCTTTCTTTCTTTCTTTTTTTTTTTTTTCTCTCAATTGGGTTCTTGTGATCCATGCTCAGTTCTTCATGCTTTCGTGGCAAGTGTTTTACTCACTGGGCCATCTACTTGGCACTTATCCACTTTCTTGTTAAGCCTTCTAAAGATGTGTTGTAACTGAGCTGCTAATTTTCATACTATTTCTACAAATGTTTAAGTAAACTCAGGCCTTCTGGTGGATGCATTGTTGGTCTTTCCCTGTAGAGAAACACCTCCCCCCAACAATATAGGTAATTGCTATTACTGTGCATTATTCTCTTGAATAGAATCATCCTGAGCTTCAGAGTCTTCAATTTTAAGATAAAAACTATCATCATCTTTCGACAGAATGCAAAATTCTCTGATTCCATTCTGGTGGCTACCACCTGTCTTGAGAGAGAGATCATCAGGACTGCCTTAACTTACAAATCTTGTGGTTCTTGGTTGTAGTTGCCTTTAAGACAGTAATAGAATTGATCTAATAAAACAAGATTGTACCTAGCAGTATGAGAAATTCAAGAATTTACAGTCTTCACAAGTTTTACAATGTGTGGTTTGAGTCTCAGTTCTGACCTTTGATGTTCTTTAGAAGCAAAGTTCAAAGGCAGAGAAATCCTTTCTAATGGTATTATAGTGCCTCCATGTGGCAGACAACTAAGGTACATTGGGTAAAACTGAAAGCTACAAATGATCCTACTTAGGTGACCAACATGCTACCAGCACTTGGGACAAGTGATTTGTGACACAACTTATGTGTGAGAGATTTTTAGGTATCTTTAATAATGTTTCAAGTTTGAATATTACTGATATTTATTTTGATTCTTAGCTTTCATTAGAAAGGAAAGGAAGATGTGATATAAATATCCTAGCTACCTTCAACACCTGTAACATCTGGAAAATAATGATTGTTAACATATGTAATCATTGTAAGAATTAAATGAATTAAATACTCATAAAAGTGTCTAGCTTATACAGTGTAAAATGAAGCAAGGTCTCCCTGTGGCCCCAGCTTTCCTGGAACTCATTATGCCACCCTGGTCTACATAGTGAGTTCCTAGATAGCTAGGGCCACAGAGAGACCCTGCTTCAAAAAGACCAAAAAAAATGATATATAGCTGCTGTCGGTGTTAATGATTCATATAGAACTTCTGCAAATGTGAAATATATAATAGGTTGCTTACAGTGTGTATGAGTGATCCAGTATTTGTGGTGTACTCTATAATATCTAAAACTCACTGTATAATTTTATTGAAGAGCTGAACAAATATTTTAATTTTCCCTTTTCAGGGAATTTTGCTTTGATGTTGTTTTTAACAGACATCTAAGGGAGATAGGAAAAAGAAAAAAAGGGATTCATTGATTCTTTGGGTGGTAGATATTTTGATATTTTAGCATAAGTATAGACTGTAATTATAACTTTTCCTTATATCTAAAATTCCAAGCTGGAAACAAAAATTTTAATGACACCACATTTCAAGTTCTTATTGCCAATAATAAATAACTTGCTTACATTTTTGAAGACATATATGTCTTCTGTCCATCCTTAGGCTATATGACGTTAGATAAATAATATAATTTAATGTTGGCTATTATGTTACCTGTGACAATAATGGAGTAGGAAGCAGTTGGATTGAAACACCATGACAACTGTTGATTCAATGATCGCATGAACACACCAATATCTACTTTCTGAATGAATGGCTAACTTTTCTAAGACACCATTTCTTAGCTTAATATATAAGATTCCAATTCTCAGTCCAATGCAGATCTGTGATGAGGTTAAAGCAATGTCTGTGACCTGTTGAAAATCTGCTGTCTTTTTGCATTAGGGCCATGCTAGCCTGACAGGCCTCCAATGACCTCACTGCCAATGCTTGTCTCTGACACCTCACACATTCTCCACTGGAGTAAACAATACTTTTGACAAGGTGTCCCTGTCCCAGTATGCCTGGAACTCATTATGTGGACCAGACTGGCCTTGATCTCACAGAGATCCACCTGCCTCTGCCTCCTGAGTGTTAGGAGTAAAAGTGACATTGGAGTAGACATTTACAATTAAAAAAAATTGTGGAGTTTTGACAGAAGGAAAATTTTCAGGAGAATGTGATTACCTAACTTTCTAACACTCCATAACTTCTTAGTACTTAGCATGTATAGTCATATAATTCAGTTTTTACTAATACAAATCCTACATGAAATAATAACTTAACTTTTCTATATTAACATTGACATATTAAGATTTACTAAACATGATTAACTAAACCAATATTTTAATCTTGATAGAATTTAATTGTTTTGCTTTTTTTCAATATTTTGAATCTTTGAGTATTTCACACAATATATTTTAATAATGTTCAGACCCTCTCCCAACTCTATCCACTTCTTAATGTCCCTCTCCACTTTATGTCCTCTACTAGTATTTCATAAGGCCTCCTGAGTCCAATCTGTGTTCCTCAAATACTCTTTGGTGTTGGTCCATCGCTTAGAGCCTCATCAACCTACCTGGTGTAACACCCTTAAAGAAAAATGATTCTCTTTCTCTCTCTCTCTCTCTCTCAACTATCAATTACCAATACTTCTTCTGTTAAGGATATAGAATCTAATTTTAACTCTGAGGTTAAAAGAACGGAGATGTATTTTGAAGGTACATAGAGAATGATTACTCCTAGACACATTGATTTTAGAGAGTAATTAAAAATACTATGGGATTTGGGACTGGAGAGATGGCTCAGCAGTTAAGAGCACTGACTGCTCTTGCAGAGGACCCGGGTTCGATTCCCAGCACTCTCATGGCAGCTATGAACCATCCTTAACTCCAGTTCCGGGGGAATCCGAAGCCCTCTTCTGACCTCCGCTCCATTGCATGACACGGGTCCACTCACATACATGCAGGCAATACGCTCATACACATAAAATAAAAGTAATAAATATTTTTTAAATAATATGGAATTTAACACTTTACTCAAAACATGTTTAATTTATTCAAATATAAGATCATTACATTAATTTATATTTCAAAGACTAAAAATTTATTTTTGTGTCAATAAATTTAAAAAATATAAAAAATAATACAAATAGAAATAAAAGAGTGGGGATCTGTATTAAAATATTGTCTGCCTAAGGGCAATTCATTTTTAAAATCATTGAAATGAAGAATCAGGGTTTCAATTCGATGTTCTTTGTAGTCATTTAACAAACATGTGCTGTGGGTTCCTCCTTTAGAAACCAAAGATCAGTGATGTGTGAAATTGAAACAGATAGCAGATATTAAAGTACAATCCATGATATGCTTTGAAACGAAGGGAAAGCAATATATTTATTGAAGGTTTACACTGTGCCACATAAATAATAGTGTCATTTAAAGCCCAGAAAAAAGCTGTAAGACATCCAATTCTCTCAAACTTTCAAATAAGGTAGCTAAGTTCAGGCAATGTAACTAATGGATAGTTTAAGATCACTAAAGAAATTCAAGATGGTACTTGGATCACTCTTCCTACCATTTCAACATCTGTCTAGCACACTGTTCTATGTTATATTCAAAATGAATCTTATTTATTTAGACTTTACTATGACAGATAATTGAGATCATTTTGAGAAATTTAATAAGATTGTGACAGCAGCACTTACTTTTATTGATGGAATAATGTGAGAGGATTTGGTAGTTTTAGAAACAGGTTCTGGGATATCAATCTCTGCTAATTGGAATCCAATTATAAAAGAAACTTTATGATAAATTTACTACTGACCTTTTAATTGAATTATATGTTTAGCATCACTAAAATGCTTGCATCCTAGCTTTATATATAAGAAAAATTTCCCAAAACTGTCGTCAATCCTGTGTAATAATGTGTAAGTCACTTAGCCATTTCTGGTGATTATAAGAGATGTAAGTCATATATCATTAAAGACCTCAATAAATGTCTCTGCTACATGGTGGATCTATACACATATTATCTATAGTGGTAGCTTCAAATCTAAAGATTAATACTGAGTATATATATATATATATATATATATATATATAGAGAGAGAGAGAGAGAGAGAGAGAGAGAGAGAGAGAGAGATTTATTAGCTTAGCTCACAGGACAGAATCTGAGTAGTCCAACAATGGCTGCAACACACTGGAGAGGCTAAGAATGCGTAGTCGCTCTGTCCACAAAGCTGGATGTCTCAGTAGTCCCTATCTGGTACTGAAGGTCTGAAAAATTCCAAAAGATCAGCTAGTCTTCAGTATACAATAGCAAGACAAACTCACCAGCGAGAGAGAAGGCAAGCAGCAAGAAGCCTGGCATTCTCCTCTACCTTGGCTTTTTATACTGGCTGCCACCAGAAGGTAACGCCCACATTTAGGGGGTGTTTTCCAGCTTAGATGATCCAATCAAGAAGATCTCTTTGATTTCAGTTAATCCCAGATCCAATCAAGTTGACACCCAGGATTAACCATCACAAGTCCACCCCTTGTCAACTTGACACACAATAGCATCTATGTCATGCTTAATTTTCAAATGAAAATAATGTTGAGGTCATAATTTCACCTAACATGATATAACTCTCCCATCATACAATGACCAATGCATTATATATATTAGAGCAGGTGATAAGGTCTTTGAGGAATGCGTAGTCCTTTAATGTCTCATAACCCGATATAATCATATAGGTTCACAACACTTAACCACTTAACACATCTCAATTACACATTCAAAAAAGAATAACTCAAGTATCTGCTTAACATATATGTATACATGCACAAGCCTCTTCTTAACCAAATAGGACAAAAATACTCATGTCAATTACAATCTACATTTCTACAACTGGTCACATGGCCTAAGTTGGTATTTGTAACTGCCATCCTCTAGGACCCATTCTGTATTTCCTCTACCATTTGCAAGCACCTCTGCAGGTCTTGGCTCTTTCCCTGGAGGAAGGACCCATACTTTCATCCCTGAAGGGTCTGGGCCATTTGTTGCCCTGTCTCGATTTGGTCATTGCAGTTTCTCATTGATCTTAATCACAGGACATGGTAACAACAAAAGTCTCCCTAAGGAATCTCCTGCCTTCCAGATGTAATCTTCATTACCTCCATTGTGGAGAACAGGTCCAATTTCCCCCAGTCGTCTGGGTCAATCACCCTTCCTAATACTGTTAGTCCTTTCTTAGCCTGCTGACTTAAGGGCATCAGAAGCTCAAAGTGTCTAGGGGGAAGTCTTAGTTTCCAGTTCATTGGAATGTTTGTTGTTTCTCCTGGCAGAAGCATTCCCTTTTCTGAAACCAAAACATCCAAGCAAGTAGAGTGCAAAGTTGAGAGTACAGGAAGAAAAAAATTTCGTAGAGGGTCACCAAGAGTGATAGTGAGTGGAATTATTCCCACTTCCACCCCTTTATTCCTGGACCTGTGCATCCTGGCTATAGTAGAAACTGTACCATATATTGGATGCTGATTCAAAGCATACATTGCCTTCTGGAGGACCCTGCCCCAGCCCTCCAGGCTATTGCCACCTAATTGTCACTGTAACTGAGTCTTTAAGAGACCATTCCATAGTTCTATCAAGCCAACTGCTTCAGGATGGTGGAGAACATGGTAAGATCAGTGGATTACATCACCATGGGCCCACTGTCACACTTCTTTGGCTGTGAAGTGAGTTCCTTTGTCAGAAGCGATGCTATGTGGAATACCATGAGGGTGGATAAGACATTCTGTAAGTCCCTGGATAGTGGTTTTGGCAGAAGCATTATGTGCAGGAAAGGCAAATCCATAACCGGAACAAGTGTCTATTCCTGTAAGGACAAAATGCTGTCCCCTCCAAGATGGAAGTGGTCCAATGAAGTCAAGCTGCCAGCATGTTGCAGGCTGGTCACCACAGGGAACAATGCCATATCAGGGGCTCAGTGTTGGTCTCTGCTGTTGGCAGATCTGGCACTCAGCAGCAGCTGTAGCCAGGTCAGCTTTCGTGAGTGGGAGTCCATGCTGTCAAGCCCATGCATAACCTCCATCTCTGCCACCATGGCCACTTTGTTCCTGGGCCCATTGAGCAATGACAGGGATAGCTGAAGAAAGAGACTGACAATCCACAGGGTGGGTCATCCAATCTACTTGATTATTGAACTCATCTTCTGCTGAAGCTACGTTTTGATGAGCATTTACGTGAGACACAAGTATGTTCACATCCTTTGCCCATTTGGAGAGATCTATCCACATACTTCTTCCCCAAATGTCTTTCTCACCAATTTTCCAACCATCCTCTTTCAAAGTCCCTAACCATCCAGCCAAACCATTGGCTACAGCCCATGAATCAGTATATAATCGCACTTCTGGACATTTCTCCTTCCAAGCAAAATGCACGACCATGTGCACTGCCCGAAGTTCTGCCCACTGTGAAGACTTTCCTTCCCCAGTGTCCTTCAGGGTTGTTCCAGAATTTGGTTGTAATGCCGCAGCTGTCCACTTCTGAGTAGTGCCTGCATAGTGTGCAGAACCATCTGTAAACCAAGCCCCAGTCTTCTCTTTCTCAGTCAACTGATCATAGGGCACAGCCATATCAGGGGCTCAGTGTTAGTCTCTGCTGTTGGCAGATCTGGCACTCAGCAGCAGCTGTAGCCAGGCATCATAAAAGGAATAGGAACCATAGGCGTTTGGGCAACTTCTTCATGTAACTTGCTTGTGCCCTCCGGTCGAGCCTGATCACGTATATACCACTTCCATTTGATAATGGATTGTTGCTGTGCACAGCCTACTTTATGGCTTGGGGGGTCAGATAACACCCAGTTCCTGAGGGACAGCTCCGGTCTCATGGTGACTTGATGGCCCATTGTCAAACTTTCAGTTTCCACTAAGGCCCAATAGCAGGCTAAGAGCTGTCTCTCAAAGGGAGAATAGTAGTCTACAGATGAAGGCAAAGCCTTTCTCCAAAATCCCAATGGCCTCTGCTGTGGTTCCCCTATGGGAGCCTGCCAGAGACTACAGACAGCATCTTTAACTGCCACTGACAACTCAGGCACCATCGGGGCTGCTGGATCATATGGCTCAAGGCGCAGAGCAGCTTGTACAGTAGAGCAGCTTGGACAGCAGCCTGGACCTGTTGAAGGGCCCTTTCCTGTTCCCAATCAAAGGTAGCTGCCTTCCGAGTCACTTGATGAGCAATGTGCTCCCTCCAGAATACAAACAGGCCTACCAAGCATTGTGCCTCTTTCTTGGTGGAGGGAGGGTGCAACAACTTATTCTTCACCTTAGAAGGAATGTCTCTGCATGCTCCACACCACTGAACTCCTAGAAATTTCACTGAGGTAGAAGGCCCTTGAATTTTGGTTGGATTTATTTCCCATCCTCTCATGCGCATATACTTAACCAACAAGTCCAGATTGTCTGCCACCTCCTGCTCACTGGATCCAAGCAGCATAACATCATCAATATAGTGGACCGGAGTGATATTTTGTGGAAGAGTCAGGCAATCAAGATCCCTTCGAACCAAGTTATGGCACAATGCTGGAGAAGTAATATACCCTGGAGGTAGGATAGTAAAGGTATACTGCTGGCCTTGACAGCTGAAAGCAAATTGCTTCTGGTGGTCTTTATGAACCAGTATTGAGAGGAAAGCATTTGCCTAATCAATAGCTTCATACCAGGTACCAGGAGACTTATTAGTTTGCTCAAGTAAGGAAACCACATCTGGTACAGCCACTGCCAGTGGATACACTACTTCATTAAGTTTTCAATAGTCAACGGTCCATCTCCATGACCCATCTGTCTTCTGCATAGGCCAAACAGGAGAGTTAAAGGGAGATGAGGAGAGAATCACCACACCGGCATCTTTCAAATACTTGACGGTAGCACTAATTTCTGCAGTGCCCCCAGGTATGCGATACTGTTTTTAGTTCACTATTTTCCCTGGCAGAGGCAATTCCAGTGGTTTCCATTTGGCCTTTCCAACCATAATAGCCCTCACTCCACAGGTCAGGGAACAAATGTGGGGATTCTGCCAATACCTAATGGTATCTATCCCAAATACACATTCTGGGACTGGGGAAATAACCATAGGATGAGTTCAGGGACCCAGTCAACCCATGGTCAGTCACACTTGAGCCAAAATTCCATTTATCACGTGACCTACATAAACCCCTACATTAACTGATGGGCAACAATGCTTTTTAGGATCTCCTGGAATCAGCATCAACTAAGAACCAGTATCTAATAGGCCATGGAAAGAAAGTCTGATTATATCCTTCCCCCCAATGTACAGTTACTCTAGCAGAAGGCTGCAGGTCCCTCTGGGGAAGGATGGGTGAGAGGTGAACAGCATAACTCTTTGGTACTGTAACAAGGTCCTTCCTCAAGGGCACCTGGCCTACCCTTCATTCAAGGGGTTCTGGGTCTGTAAACTGTCTCAAGTCTGGAAATTGGTTGACTGAGGGAGATTCTCTATTCCTATGATCCAATACTGACTTCCTGTCATTCGTCACAGAGCTTTTACGCATATACAGATCAAATAAAAATTTAGTAGGCTGTTTATGGATGTGGTCCCTGGAAACACCATGATTGATTAGC
>NW_008352267.1:402073-416174 GCF_000622305.1 Nannospalax galili | reverse complement strand
TCTGGTCAGAAGCAATACTGTGCGGAATACCATGACAGTGGATAAGACATTCTGTAAGTCCCTGGATAGTAGTTTTGGCAGAATCATTATGTGCAGGAAAGGCAAATCCATAACCAGAATAAGTGTCTATTCCTGTAAGGACAAAACACTGTCCCCTCCAAGATGGAAGTGGTCCAATGTAGTCAACCTGCCACCAGGTTGCAGGCTGGTTGCCATGGGGAACAGTGCCATATCAGGGACTCAGTGTTGGTCTCTGCTATTGGCAGATCTGGCACTCAGGAGCAGCTGTAGCCAGGTAAGCTTTCGTGAGTGGGAGTCCATGCTGTTGAGCCCATGCATAACCTCCATCTCGGCCACCATGGCCACTTTGTTCATGGGCCCATTGAGCAATGACAGGGATAGCTGAAGAAATAGGCTGACAATCAAAAGAGCAGGTCATACGATCTACTTGATTATGGAACTCACCTGCTGGAACCACTTTGATAAGCATTTACATGAGACACAAGTATGTTCACATCCTTTGCCCATTTGGAGAGATCTATCCACATACTTCTTCCCAAAATGTCTTTCTCACCAATTTTCCAATCATGCTCCTTCCAAGTCCCTGACCATCCAGCCAAACCATTGGCTACAGCCCATGAATCAGTATATAATTGCACTTCTGGCCATTTCTCCTTCCAAGCAAAATGCATGACCATGTGCACTGCCCAAAGTTCTGCCCACTGTGAAGAGTTTCCTTCCCCAGTGTCCTTCAGGATTGTTCCAGAAATTGGCTGTAATGGTGCAGCTGTCCACTTCTGAGTAGTGCCTGCATAGCATGCAGAACCATCTGTAAACCAAGCTGTAGTCTTCTCTTCCTCAGTCAACTGATCATAGAGCACACCCTATGAAGCCATAGGTGTATGCTTGAGAACAGGAGGCATTGTAACGAGAGTAGGAACCATAAGCATTTGGACAAATTCTTCACGTACCTTGCTTGTGCCCTCCGGGCCTGTTCGAGCCCGATCACATATATACCACTTCCATTTGATACTGGACTGTTGCTGTGCATGGCCTACTTTATGGCTTGGGGGATCAGATAACACCCAGCTTATGATGGGCAGCTCTGGTCTCATGGTGACTTGGTGGCCCATTGTCAAATGTTCAGTTTCCACTAAAGCCCAATAGCAGGCTAAGAGCTGTCTCTCTAAGGGAGAATAATTGTCTGCAGATGAAGGCAAAGCCTTACTTCAAAATCACAATGGCCTCCACTGTGATTCCCCTATGAGGGCCTGCCAGAGACTCCAAACAGCATCTTTATCTGCCACTGATACCTCAAGCACCATCGGATCTGCTGGATCATATGGCCCAAGGGGCAGAGCATCTTGTACAGCAGCCTGGACCTGTTGAAGGACCCTTTCCTGTTCAAGGCCCCACTCAAAGGTAGGTACCTTCTGAGTCACTTGATATATGGGTCCCAGATGAGGAATGTGCTGCCTCCAGAATCCAAACAGGCCCACCAAGCACTGTGCTTCTTTTGTAGTGGAAGGAGGGGCCAAATGCAACAACTTATTCTTCACCTTAGAAGGAATGTGTCTGCATATTCCACATGACTGAGAAATTTCACTGAGGTAGAAGGCCCTTGAATTTTGGCTGGATTGATTTCCCATCCTCTCATGCACATAGGCTTAACCAACAAGTCCAGACTGTCTTCTACCTCCTGCTCACTGGATCCAATCATCATAACATCATCAATATAGTGGACCAGTGTGATATTTTGTGGAAGAGTCAGGCAATCAAGATCCCTTCGAACCAAGTTATGGCACAGTGCTGGAGAGTTAATATACCCTTAAGGCAGGACAGTAAAGGTATACTGTTGGCCTTGCCAGCTGAAAGAAAATTGCTTCTGGTGGCCCTTATGAACTGGTATTGAGAAGAAATAATTTGCCAAACCAATAGCTGCATACCAGGTACCAGGAAACATATTAATCTGCTCAAGTAAGGAAACCACATCTGGTGCAGCAGCTGTAACTGAAGTCACTTCTTGATTAAGTTTTCGATAGTCAACTGTCATTCTCCATGACCCATCTGTCTTCTGCATGGGCCAAGTAGGAGAGTTAAAGGGAGATGTGGTGTGAATCACCACCCCTGAATCTTTCAAATCCTTGATGGTAGCACTAATTTCTGCAATCCCTCCAGGGATGCGATAATCTTTTTGGTTCACTATTTTCCCTGGCAGAGGCAATTCCAGTAGTTTCCATGTGGCCTTTCCAACCATAATAGCCCTCATTCCACAGATCAGGGAACCAATGTGGGGATTCTGCTAATTCCTAAGTATATCTATCCCAATTATACATTCCGGTACTGGAGAAATAACCAGAAGATGTGTTCGGGGACCCACTGGACCCACTGGACCCACTGTCAGTCTGACTTCAGCCAAAACTCCATTTACCACCTGATCTCCATAAGCCCCTACTTTAACTGGAGTGCCACAATGCTTTCTAGGATCTCCTGGAATCAGTGTCAACTCAGAACCAGTATCCAATAGGCTGCAGAATGTCTGATTATTTCCTTTCCCCCAATGTACAGTTACTCTAGTAAAAGACCACAGGTCCCTCTGGGGAAGCATGGGTGAGAGGCGAACAGCATAACTATTTGGTATTGTGACAAAGTCCTTCCTCAAGGGCACCAGGCCTTCCCTTCATTCAAGGGGTTCTGGGTCTGTAAACTGTCTCAAGTCTGGAAATTGGTTGACTGAGAGAGAATAAAAATAATAAAGAAAATATTTTTAAATTACCAAAAGGAAAAGTAACACAGTAACACAAATTATAATAAATGTGAGTCCTAGTTAAATTTTAACAGTGAAAATGTATAATGTGATTAATATAACAAGAAGTATATTTGAGCATCACTGCATGAAAGACATGGGGAAGAATGATATTAAATTGCAGCCAAAGAGTTGATAAACATTAGACATCAGTAAGAGCAATAATTTTGGATAACTTCCTTAGGATAATAAATTAAAAGAATAAATACTACTGTATCTTAAAATAAAATATTCATAATTTGAACCATTATAATTTTATAATTCTATGTATTTAGTGGCTTTCCCCCATGGCTGTCATTTTTCCTAGAGCTTTTCTGCTTATACAGATCAAATAAAAACTTAGCAGGCTTCTTATGTATGTGATCCCTGGAAATACCGTGATTGATTAGCCCGTACTACAGATCCATTCGAGTCATTCCATTGTAGGCATTGTTTTGCCTTTGCCGCCCATTACAATAAATATGCTCACCTTGTCTTTGGTAATTCAATACTGCCACCTGACCCCTACTCTGAGGTCCTATTACACCTATTATATTTACATTTAATTTATGCAGTTGAGCAGCAGCATCTCCAACTGTCAGATTCGGCATAACGAAAAGAGCAAAAACAAAGCTCTTCAAACATTCTGATATCTCTCTCAGTACTTTGTGGAGGATTTGGTGTTGTACTGTGAATCCACTTGAGCATACTAATTTGCCTGAGCCTTACAATCCCTTCAACAACACTAAGGCAAGGGATATCAGGTATCTCCAGCTCTCTGTCAGTAGGCCATCTTTTGATAAATACCTCAGCCAATCAAATAAACTTTTAACACCTTTTTTTTTAACTGAATGAGCTTCCATTTTAAACCTAGAATCTCCAGTCTGGGGGCCCATGTCAATCAACTCAGCGTCATCCAACTTTATGTTCCTTCCACCATTATCCCATACCCTTAAAATCCATTCCCAGACATATTCATTAGATTTCTGCTTGAAAGAATTAGCAAATTCACTAAGTTCTCTAGTGGTGTAGTGCACCTCCTCATGGACCACACTTTTTATCTCTCCTCTAGGGGCCTGCTTAGCTTTGAGTCTGGTTATAAGTCTAGATGTGACAATAACTGGCCCCTGAGGGACATCAGCTACCTCTTGCTGAATGGGATTAGCTTCCTCAATGGGATTAGTTGCCTCAGGCAAGGGTGAGGAGGGTGGGTCTGCTGAGGGTGGGTCAATTAATTTCTCAGGTGAATCAAATTCCTCAGCATCTGAGGATTCTAAATCTTCAGCCTCCTCAGGGTATTCCTACACATCTCATTCCACTTGTCAGGATTCCAATCTTTTCCTACCAATGCCCTCACGTTTACTGCTGACACCCTTCAAGGCTGGGAATTAAATTTGCCTTGTAGGTCAGCTAAACATATAATAAGGGCTCCAGCTTGATTTTCTGCAGCTTTATCTCCCTAGGTGCTGGAGAGAAGATTCTCTTCCAGGCACACTTGGAAACATTTAAACTGTTGATTCGAATAAGGAGCTTGTAAATTATGTCATTAAGCTCATTGTTTATCTTCATCACTTTATCCAGAGATGTGAGAAGTAACCAGCCAACATCATTATTTTTCTTATTTTTCCACAAATTGTCAAATGTTTTATGTATAGAATCACTAAATTTCTTGCTCTTCATAAGAGGTGAGTTAGGAGATTCAAATGGGTCTATCTCCGTAACTGTCTCAAATAGTCTACACCACAGATTTTCAGTGCTCTCCACACTATCTGAAGACTCTGAGTTGGAGAGCCTGCTCCAAATACCAACAAGCCCATTAAAGAAATTCATCCTTTCAATTCTGTTTCTCTAGAACCACTCCTGGTACCACAATCTGTATTAGTCAGGGTTCTCTAAAGAAACAGAACTAGTAGAATGAATATATATGTATAGAGATTTATCAATTTAGCTCACAGGATAGAGCCTGAGTAGTCCAACAGTGGCTGAACCATACTGGAGAGGCTGAGAATCCATAGTCGCTCAGTCCACAAGGCTGGATGTCTCAGTAGTCCCAATCTGGTGCTGAAGGTCTGACAAATTCCAAAAGATCAGCTAGTCTTCAGCCTACAACAGCAAGACAAACTCACCAGTGAGAGAGAAGGCAAGCAGCAAGAAGCCTGGTGTTCTCCTCTGTCTTGGCCTTTTATACCGGCTGCCATCAGAAGATGTCTTTCATTTCAATTAATCCCAGATCCAATCAAGTTGACACCCAAGATTAGCCATCACACCAGGATGAAAGAGAACCCCCAATGAAGCAAATTCATGAAAATACTTAAAAGATCATATATACACATATAAATAAAAATATGTATATATATGGCCTTAACTACCAGGAGGAAACATTAATGAAAGTTTTGACCCTAAATCAGTGAACACAATAATATAGACAGCATAACGTCTGAATCACAGATCTAAAAGAAGAAGCAATTGATATGTCATAGCCAATTTGAGAAATGTAGTCTTATCAATAACATCTGATAATAAGTTTTCAGCATTTGCCAATAAAGGGTAAAAGTGTTGAGAAATTTAGAACAAAAGAAAATTTACAAAGAGAAGAATCTTCACAGAACTGGAAAGTTAAAATGATAAATTCACATAAAGATATTTCTAAGACTTAGAATCAACTGTGAAATTCTGTCTATACAAGCACTAATGTACCCTTCACCTCTCACCAGTGAGGCTGTATGTACCTCAGAGTGCAATACACACAGAAGGCCACAAGTGGCCAAGTTTTGGAGAATAAGTGACTATAGATTATATGATGGGACTCCTATATGGAACCTCATCCACCCATGGCTCAGGGACCATTGTGAAATAGGTGGAAAGATGGTAAGAGTCAGGGCTGGTTCATGAAAATAAGGAGGTAGAGGCTTCCAGGACACATGAGGTTGCTCATGTTATCCTCTGGCAGCAATGGCATCAAACAATGGACCCATGTCAGCTCAGTTAAACAAGGGCCCAAAGGGGAGGTGAGGTAGTACTAGATTGAGAAATATTTGAAACTGACTGCTGCTGGGTTAGGGAGAGTATGACATACATATGGCCACTGGATGGGCTGACTAGACTCCAGTGGACTCATTTACACTGAAGGACATTTGGGTACAAACACCTGACTGAGTAGGACACAGCTTGTATGGCTGAGTGCATAGGATTCAGTGGGGGATGGGGGAGGGAGTTTGGATTGAATGGGAAGTGTGTGTGTGAAAGCTTAAAAGTTCAATAAAAAATTTTTAAAGTAGTAAAAACTGGTATAGGATGTAGTTTTCTAACTAAATACACTTTTTCATATTATATGGATGAACTAAATTTTAATAAAATCTATAATCAAGAGTATAATTACATGAAGAATTATGAAAATTCTGAGCTTCTACTCTACTTGAAAGGTAATAAGTGGCCCTGGCACAATTCTATATATACCAATGACACTCTTGGGTATGACAAAAGACTTCATTATTCACAGCATAGACTATCGCCAGAGTTCCAAAATATATGTACTGCTTGCCATGTACTCAATTTCTACAGAGTGGTTTGATAGGTATCCAGAATTTCTACTATACAGAGAGCTATAGAATACTTAAGCATCATGGACCTAAGGTCTTATAGCTTAGCAAAGGACCAAACACTGAAGGTAGTAGCAGGGGTGCCAGTCTACCATCTTCTGGGAAGTGATCAATTCTACAGCTCTCATACCTATAGTTGTCTGTACTTTCTCTCTGCTTATGTTGACTAATCAAAGAAACTGTTCAGTATTCAAAGACAGTCAAACCTGAGGTTGCCTGAGGAGAAAGCACAAAAGTGATTGAAACTCATGGAAGACTGCCTTTCCATGCCATAATTTCCAAGTAACTTTTATTTCTTTCTTAGTGAGTTAGAACCCTCAAAGAGATGCTGCTGTAGCATTGGTGAAATCTATATTTAAAAATTTTTAATTGTGACTTGTGTAATAGGATGAAAAGCAACTTGTGCCTGAATTTTTCTTCACAGTTCAGTTTTCCTCAAAGAATTAAGAAAAAATCCCTTTTACAAAGAATTAATGATAGTTCAGTTCATTACTTAAGTTGTGTAAATGAAGCAGTGAATATAACCATATTTCAGTAATTTCTTTTTGTCCTTATATAACTATTTATGTTCTATGACTGAAACAAAAGATAGGCTCATATTCACATGCTATGAAGAGAGAAAGGCTTTAGAGGAATGGGAGCTATGAAGAAAGTAAAGTTGGATATCTGTCATTGCCTTCCTCCTTTACATACATTGTGATTCCTGAAAAAGGCACATAAATTTAATCCAATCTGTGAGATTGAGGCCAGCTTTTTCTTCAGAGGTAGTGTCAGGCCAGGAAACCCAGTCTCAAAAATAAACAAATTAAATAAATAAATAAATAAATAAATAAATAAATAATCAAACAAAAAGAAAATCTAATAAACAAATTAAATAAATAAATAAATAAATAAATAAATAAATAAATAAATAATCAAACAAAAAGAAAATCTTAAAATTATTAACTTATTGTGTTCCCATGGTACCCATCTGTCATGGTTCAGTGACCACAATTCAAGCCTGAGGGGCTTGGGGGCCAGAAGAAATCAGGCTGCAGGGGATGCAGAGGCGTGTGGACCAGTGCATACTTTATTCTAAGAATCACCCTTATTTATAGTACAACAAGAGGAAGAGAAATGTTCCACCCAAGCCAAATTATCTCATCATGATGTTTACAGTACCTAAATGACATTTGCAGTACCTTCTTAACCTTTACAATATCTTCAAGTTCCCAGGGCTCAGTCCTGTTTGGGATCTTATATATCTTTGTAGCTTTATTATGTACCTTTAATCAAGTACAAGGAACAGTCGGTCTTATGATAAGAATAACTGCAGAAGAACATCCAAGTTCTCAGGGAACTGAAGTTTCCCGGTCCAGGTCTGAGTTTATTTCAGGTCAGAACTTATTCTGAATGTACTTCAGATCAGAGCTCGGGCCCTCACACCCATCCTTACTTTGTTCTTTCTAATTTAAGTTTGTTCTCTTTAATCAAAATGAAAATCCTAAAAGTACATTCAGATTTTGATATCTGTGCAAATAACATAGGGGTTATTTTTTTTAACAAACCTCAGTGTGAACTCCCAAACCTCATATGTAGATCTACCTATTTCATTGAAAGGTTATGAATGATGAACTTTATATTTCTATTAGCATATACTTCACAATAGCTTTATTGCATACCTAAATGTAATAAAATGTTATTCCTTAAAAATACATGAGTGTATTATGAGTTATTGTTCCAGTGGATATGGAAATTTGTGACATTAAATAAAATCATGCTGCAAATTGAATTACAAAATAACATTAGCAGGTCATTTAAAATTACCAAAGTGGGGACTGGAGAGATGGCTCAGCAGATGGCTCAGAGGATCCAGGTTCAATTCCCAGCAACCACATGGCAGCTGCAAACTGTCCTTAACTGCAGTTCCAGTGGAATTCAAAGCCCTCTTCTGACATCCGCGGTATTGCACAACATGGGTGCACTCACACACATGCAGGCAATATACTCATACACAAAAGAATAAAAATAATAAAGAAAATATTTTTAAATTACCAAAATGAAAAAGTAACACAGTAACACAAATTATAATAAATGTGAGTCCTAGTTAAATTTTTACAGTGAAAATGTGTAATGTGATTAATATAACGAGAAGTATATTTGAGCATCACTGCATGAAAGACATGGGGAAAAATGATATTAAATTGCAGCCAAAGAATTGGTAAACATTAGACATCAGTAATAACAATAATTTTGGATAACTTCCTTAGGATAATAAATTAAAAGAATAAATACTACTGTATCTTATAATAAAATATTCATAATTTGAACCATTATAATTTTATAATTCTATATATTAAGTGGCTTTCCCCTCATTTTCAAATATCTTCCTTCTTCCAACAGCCATGGTAAAGCACAAAACTGGCTTAAGGAGAATGCTTAGAGCAAAAACTTATAAAAGAGCATTTTACAAGCATTCAAGCAAAGGTTACTATTCAAAAGCAATGACAGAATATAATTATTGCCCAGTAATCACATTAAAAGCTAAAAAACTGTGCTGAGTTTTTATGATATTTCTCACATCTTAACTTCAAGAATTTATTTTTGTACCATATTTGAAAAAAATTAATTCTTTATTCTAGTATCCTAATGTAAAAAAAGTGTTTCACTTTATTTTGGCTTATAAAACATAACTAGTGTAAAATATGAAAATTTATGATCAGAATACTTCAGTGTAATAATTTGTGGATACATTTCATATTACTGAATAAATATATCTATTAATACTATGGTTAATTATCTAATAGACATAATTATCTGCATTATAATATTATTTGTATTCAATTATTTGTGTTCAATTTTTATTGTTTGTTATTAATAAACATTTATCATAAAAGCTACTAGCTTAGCCTCCAACATTTAATTATCAATGAAAAACAATATATTTGGATTTTTCCCTGTTCCAGGACTCAGAACAACACTGCTTAACTAATTAAACCCTCCCCATGCTGTCCCCATCTATGCTTTGGACCTAGACTCCCCCCTGCTCCTTTCCACTGAGATCTCTGGAATACCCTGCCTGAACCTGGCAACTGAAACCTTATAATCTTGAGTTGGACCTGGGTCCCTTCACCCTGCTGGAAAGCTCTTAACTAGCTAGCTTGGAAACTTCCCATCCCATCAATAAAAAATAAAAAGGGAGGACCTAAAGCACAGACCAACTTAGTGTTCATATGCTACCAGAAAGCAACGAAGCTACATGAGCAATATAAATAGAATCAAACCTCAATTAAACAAAAATAGGCCAGAATTTTATATCAGACACACAACCAAAGAAAAAAATGCATATGCCCAGACCACAATGAAAAAAAATAATATGGAAAACCAAATTAATATGTTCTCCCACCCACCCCCAATCCTACAGAAGTGTACTACAATGAGAACAAGCCAGAAGAACCCCAGGACACAGAATTTAAAAGAAGAATAAAAATATGATCAAAGAACTCAACAGCTTTATGATATCAACAACTTTAAAGAACACAGAAACAAATTATTTATAGAACTCAAAGAGGGTAGGAATAAATATTTGACTGAAGCTCAAGAATTTAAAATGGTATGGCTTTTAGATGAATTTTAAATGAAATGACAAAGAAAATTCATGGTTTAAAAGGCAGATTAACAAAAGAGATATAAATATTGAATAAAACTCAAGCCAAAATGAAGATAGAATTGAAAAAAAAAACAGTAAGTCAAATTGAAATGACAGGATAAAGTCTCATAAGCAGAAGGAAAGAAATGGAAAGTAGAATATCAACACTGGATGACAAAGTTGAGGAAATGGACAGCACAAGCAAAGTATATGAAAAAGAAACTTAAATCACAAGATGGAATATGTAGGTAATATGGAACACTATGAGAAGACCAAATCTGCGCATCATAGGTGTAGAGAAAGCACAATTTCAGGTCAAGTCATTGATGAGATATTCAAGAAGATTAGAGAAGAATAATTTCCCAAATTAAGGAAAGACATACCTATTCAGAAGCAAGAAGCACACAGAAAATCAGTTAGACCAGAACAGAAACTCCCCCCAGCATATCACAGCAAAAACTTTAAATGTACAGAACAAATAAAGTGTACTGAAAACAAAAAGTTCTTTCTCATTTGTTGGTTGTAGCACCAAATCCTTATATGTAAATATATAACCCAATGTAACCACGGTGCCTGAGATCTCGCTTATATGAAGTTACAGGAGTGCTAATGGCATGCACAAGTCCAATACAAACTCAGACCAGACAAAAACCCTTCATGGAATTGGGGAAATTAGTAAGAATCCCCCACCTTAGCTGAGGCAAAAGCTCACTTCTTAGTGAAGGAGAGTTGATATTTATTAAAAGAGAGTTGCTGATAGATTGGCCAAGTTCTTGTGGATGAACTCACATTGAGGGACATCTGAGGATACAAACTTGACTGGATCATCTTTCACATATATCATATAGTGCTTGAAACCTGGCAGGAAGTAGGGCTATGTGGGAGGTGCATATAGGAGAATGGTTCTAAACATGACTAAGAAGTATAAAATGCACAAGAAAATATAGCAAAATTTTCATTAACTACCTACAATATTGTATTGGAAATTTTAGAGAGCATATTGTGTTTGCATGTGAAAATTTATTTTTGATAAGTTTGAGAGATAATAGTTCTTATATTTAAAAAATTATAATTTTAGCTAGGCCCAGTGACTCAGGTCTGTCACTCTAGCTACCAAGTAGACTGAGGAAAGAAGATCATATATTTAAGGCCTGTTTGAACTAGAGAGCAAGGTCAAAGCAAACTGGGCAGCTAAGTGACACCTTGGCTGTAAATAACGTGCAAAAGTAACTTAAATGGCTGGTGATATCTTTCAGCAGTAGAGTGTGAAGTTATAATAAACAAAGTATACCCTAGTTTCAATGTCTAGCATTGAAAAAAATAACTTCTAATGAAATATATTTATTATTGTAATCCATAAATCACTGAGGTCCTAGGTATAGAAAATTGACTAAGGAATTACTTAGTCTTTAGAAAGTAAAAGGCATGTGTGTATGTATGAATTACTTCTTACAAATAAATACATGGCACTTTTATCTTTGGGGTAATCAACAGCTGTCTAGTTGGAACTAAGGCTTCCTCAATGAAAGGGAACTCAAGCGTGGAACTATAAACATAGCCACATGGACATGACTGGAGAGGTAATAGATACTAGAGGAAAACATTCTTTTCCAACATCCCTAGATCAGTGTAATTTCTGACTTTATTCTAAATATGCATTCTATTATCTACAAAGTGTACTTTTCATGTCTCATCAAGCAAGCATCTTTTTGCAAGAGATAGACGCTATTGTAGAGTTCCAGAACTGATCAAACATACAGAATAAGTTTCTGTGAGACACTTAACCCTAAGTGACATATCTTCAGTGCAACTTAGGATGAATGATCTCCCATTTCTCAGCAGAGAAGATTCTTTATGTTGCAGATGGAGATAAACACAGAAAGGTACAATTGACAGAAGTGCAAAGAACAAGAGGTTACATTGTGCTTATCCGTGAGTGGTACACATATATCAAACCTCTGCCTCCCAAGACTTAGCGATGATTGCATAAAAGGAGACAGAGAGATTTCAGGAGCCAAAGGTGGCACATGACCACAATGAAACACAGTCTACCAGATAGCTGGCCATTTACTTATATGAACTCACAACAGTTGTGACAGCATGCAAAGCGCCTATGAAAACTCAAACTAGACAAAATCCTACCATAAATATGGGGACATAGGTAAAAATATTCCAACTTAATCTAAGGAACTTTTGGCAATTGATGACCTCTGAGAGGAGGAAAGACAGTGTCTTAAAAGGATCGGACTCTTTGTGGGCCCAGTGGATGGACTCCCATTGAAGGACATTTGGGGATATAAATCAGACTCCATAGGATATATATATATATATAGAGTCCTATCTGTGGTACAGATAGGGTATGTGAGCTAAATGCTATCAAAATATGTTGATGAAAATAACATTAAACAATATTGTGTGAAAATAGCAAAAATTCAATAAAAATGAAATTTAAAATCTATGTAACATTAAAATCTAAGTTACATTATATGAAAAAAGAGCATACATAATATTAGTTACACTAAATTTTGTGCCAGAATTCTACACACAAATCATTAACCTTTTGTCTCTTCAATAAAAAGGAAGAGAGTTTCGATTATAGATTGCAAATTACATAAATAATTACTCTTTAGTGATAAAAAGGAAACAAATTAAAAAATAAAACTGAATATACAAAACTCAAAATATATTTCACATAACTTGATAGTTTTAAGTTATATAATGTTTGTCTCATAATCAGTATTTCATCATTGACTTCCTACCCTAATTCTTCTATGAAATTCACAATTTCTTAGAAATCGTTTCACATGAGCAATTTCAAATATCACCTCTATTTAAAATATTTCTACCTCAATATATTATGTTTTAATCTTTACTATAAAAATCATTTTACATTTTTAACTGCTAAGATTTCTTCCACCCAAAATTGAACATGAATTGCTCAAAATGATAATCATCATTATTAACTTATTAAATATGCCTTCATCTAGGGAAGCTATTTAAAGATGATATATATGAACTGTAATATGAAGATTTGGAAGGGTACGGCAAAGTGGAAAAGAATCAAATGGCATTGAAGAATAGAAGAAACCAAAATTGCAATGATGAAAGCAATAAGACTGCTATTATAAATAAGTGAATCTTCAAGAACATTTTAAACAATTCTTATGTAAGTCTATGAGAAAGTGAAAATTTCAATGTCCTTCTTAAAATGTCTGAGGATTTTTAGAACTTAGAAAATATAGTTATTTAGAGCTTAGAAAATATAGTTATTTGTGCCTCTATTTCTTGTTTCTTGAAACAAGGCCATCATTCTGCTCCTCCAGCCACATTCCATGTTTTTATTTCTTCTTTACATCATTCAGTGTCAAGGTATTTTCAGTAGCAGACAAATCACAAACCCCTCTAAAACCCGTCAAGTGCTGTAACACTACAGGAAACCCTATCTTAAGTTTCAATTTAGATGATCAGGCACGGCCTTCCAAGCGTGTATACACAGCTCCCAGTTTGCTCCAGCAGAGGATAACAAGTGTGAGTCTGCACTTTACTAAGGAATAAGACCCTACCTACAACAATCAAACACGCAGAGAAACAAAGCTCTATTTCCACCTCTGCTTTTCACTCCAGTTTGCTGCCTCTTTCCTGCCCTCATACTTGGGCAGCTGCACAGCTTCAAACCACATGGATTCTAGAAACACATGCTTAGTTAGTTGCACAGCTCTCTATTTTCCTCTACTACTAAAGATGTTCTTGCAGTTTCACTTTAAGTCAACTTGAAATTCTCCAGTTTTTGAACTATGTCAAGCCATAATTTTCTTCATAATCAAGTTTTCTATTGTGTTTCTGTATCATGGAAAGCAACCACATGCTAATAAGTAGTTTAACATTTGATATCTTTTTATATCAAATTGAACTAGTGATCGCTATTAAACCATATTTATGTCTCTGTGTGAATGCCTCACATGAAGTAAATAATTGGCCAATGTAGTTGGAAAAAAGCTGAGAAAAATCCCCTCTGATCATACTTTCTATGTTTTAGTAATTTTTTTTTTATTTTCTGACTTTTTTATTTCCACTAATTAAAATTGTTTA
>NW_008352267.1:400509-402045 GCF_000622305.1 Nannospalax galili | reverse complement strand
TATAAAATACTTCTCCTGAAGTAGAAATCCTACATGCAGAATGTGCCCTATAGAGAGCAGAACCCAAACAAGTAAAGATCCGTGAAGGAGAATGTTTGACAAAGTACTATTCAACATGCCTTAAACCTGGAAAGATTCCCCCCTTTCCCATGTAGCCTAAGAGAGTAGTATCAGAAAATAAGGAGACTATCTTCGCTAACTCTCTTATTTAAAACTCCAAGAAATGAAGCTGAAATATTAAAGACATTGTTGTTAATTCCCTCAGTTATCTGGAATAGAAATCCATTGACACAGTTTTATTTTTAATGACAAGGAATTTATGTACTGACATAAAAATGCTCCTTTGAAAATTAATCTCTGAAGCTTGAGGAGTAATACACACTAAAGTTTTTTTTATAAGCAGAATCAAAAAAAGAATTTTATTTCATTCATTACTTGGTAATTTTACATATGTATAAAATGCATTCTGATTACTCTAGTCCTCACTCTCTCTAATCTCTTTCACATTCTTATTACCCTACCCTCCAAGTCACTTTTCTGCATTCATGTCTTTGTTCTGTTCTGTTTTGACACCCACTGAGTCACTCCAGGATCATCTGTGTGACCATGGATTTGGCCTATCTACCAATTCTTAAAGAAAAGAGGACATGAGCTGAGAAACAAAACATTGTCCACGTGATGGAAAAGTGTATTCCATGTTGCTTTTTTAAAATGTACAGACCTCAGTGCTGGAGAGATGACACAGTGGTTAAGCACAATGGATACTGTTCCAGGAGACCGGGTTTGGTTCCCAACACACACATAGTGACTAACAACTGTTTGTAAATCTGGTTCTAGGAGATCAGGCCATCTCTTCTGGCCTCCATGAACATTGCAAGCATGTTACACTTCCATAAGCACATTAAAAAATTCATACACATAAAATAAAAACAAATTTTTAAAATTTAATGCACAGAAACCTTTGCTCAGAAACGCTTTCAAAAACATTTTGAAAATAAACACTTCATGATAAAAATTAGACAATCATCAGAATTCCAGAACAAATACAAAACACTAAAAATAGATTTTAAGTCATGAGGATATCCAAACTAAAAAATATCACATACAGTTACTGATGAATTCTTTTAATGTACATATTTAATTTTGTGTAAAATATGCATATGTCCAGCAGGGCATTGTGATACACACCAGTAACCACAACACACAAAAGACCATTGGTCAGGTTCTCCTGCAACTTGAGCCCCTCCATGCTCTCCCCAACTTAGCCCTTCCTACTAGACTTGCACCCAGGCGTGCTTTTGCTCTTTCCACCCCAGATCTCTGGAGTACGCTCTTAGTCCACTAAGGTTTTAAAGGATATAATTTCCTTGCCTGCTGTTAAATACATATAACACTTTATGTTCATAAGTACATAGAGATTATTAACCAAATCTTTTTTTTATTTTAAAAAAAAATCTATATTTGGAATGTGAAAAATATTCAATTGAAATTATTTCCATGAAATCAAATTGTGTATATTATATAACGAGGGAGAGA
>NW_008352267.1:391080-400492 GCF_000622305.1 Nannospalax galili | reverse complement strand
GAGAGAGAGAGAGAAACCAGTTACAAGTGATTTGCTATGAAACAATACGATAATTTGGGAGAAAATGTGAAATAATTTGTAATTAAAATCCATGAATATATAAAATTGTACAAAATTTAAATTTAAAATTAAACAATCAAAATGATGTACGTATATGACTGAAGGAAGGCAGGAAGGTACTGTATAACTTAAATTATCTATTCAATAAATTAAGTAATTCCTGGATAATAAAAATAGTTTATATTTTTCAGCTTTTAATTTTCACAAATATATTTAAGTATGCATGGTTTGTATTTGATGTCATTAACTTGCCTGATTTAATGAAAAAGCACTTCTGTTTTAATTTATTTGGTTTCGTTTGGTTTGGTTGTGAGACAGGGTCTCCTTGTAGTATGAACCAGCCTGAAATTCACTTTGTAGACAAAGCTGTTGATGAATGATTTCTGATCTGGCTTGAGAAATTGCAAATAATACAACAAAAATTGGAGATTTTCACAGGGTGCAGTAGAAACCAAGGGCAAGACCTGTACAAAATTACTTTAACAAATGAGAAACTGTAGGTTAATTAATCATAGTTTATTAGGAAAATGATTAACAGTTGCATGTAAAATATAACAAAAAAATCAGTGCAATATCTTTACGTATACTTCAAAAGTAATAGAGAAAAATCAAAACTAGATTAAAATGTCTTTTTGACATTAAATAAAACAATCACAACTTTGCAAGTTACTATTTTTATCTGAATGTATACACATTATCAATGATTCCTAATATATCTAAATATCGGATACAAAGTCAAAGAAACAAGCTATGCTACAATAGACTGATTTTTAACTTAATTTTATATTCAGCATATATATGATGACATAACTGGTAAAAATATATTATGGTATAAATTCAATATGATAAGATTAAAAAATAAGAGAAAAATCATAAAGAAATTCTAATTTATAGTCTTCAAAGTATAGAATGTCAGGAAGCAGAAGAATACAATTCTGAGTGCCGGAGCACATAAAGCAAGTCATAAAGTTTTGCCAACAAGTTAGAGATTGGTAATTTAAATCAGAGGGGTTTTGAAGAAAACTCTCAGGCACATGAGTGTTTCCAATTGCTAGGATTTACATTTATTTTGTAAGAAGTAATTTTGTAAAAATTTGCTTATTTTATAGTAGAACATTCACTTGAAAGTGATGTCTGTTACACTTCAAACAGTAGATAACATCAATGTGTTTGCACAGAATTATGCACAGTGAGGACTCACTTATGATGGCAAGATTTCCAGGTAATATAGCAACACACAAAGGAAGAAACACGGATAATTAGTTAGACTATGGTTCTCTCATTTTTTTTGATAAATGTATTTGCTAATCATCAATTTCATTATTTTCTTAGGATGCACATATCTATGTTCAATATATATCCCATGGGTAAGTGTGTTTATTTTTGTGAACTCAAAGATGCCATTATTCCAAATTTCTGAAATTACTTTCTTGGGGAAATTACTTTTATGCTCTCCTGTTTACTATTATTCTAATGAATGATATCATACAGAACATTGTCCTATTTCATAAATAGGAATAATTAGAATCTAGCCAACAATGACAGCAATTTCTAAAATTATCACATGTTGGAAGATGATAGGCCTTTGTAGTTTTGTCATGTGTGGCCAGTGCCTTCCAGTGTTCTGAATTAGGAAATTTTAATAAGGCCAAATGTGATGCTATTTCACAACATTCAACTAACTGATAGGGCATTTTAAACATAGCCTACCTTAATATCATTTAGCCTAGCAGCCAGTATTCCACAAAACTGTGCAAGGGAAGTTTCTCATCAGGATGTTGTCACCAGATGGTGTTCATCCGGCCATATGCTCTGAAGCATAGATGAGCTTAATAACACCCAGCCTGCTACTTCACTCAGCAGTGAAAATGACTGTGTGAATTAATACATCCTAAGAATTATTGCTTTAAATCACGTGAGAAGAAAAGAACATTGCCTGATTGATTGGAAAATAAATCTGATGACATTTTACTAGTTGTGTGGCTGAAGTTAAGGGATTAAAATAAAAATTGGAATATAGAGAATATTATGTACTTTGTTAAGTATTTATGATCTGAGGATTTAAAAACATTCTTTATTCTTTGTTTCTATTACATTAATTTCTGCTCTAATTTTTGTTATCATTTCTTGTCTGCTGGGTTTGGGTTTCATTTGTTGTTGCTTTTCAAGGCTCTTGAGTTGCAGTGTTGTCAATAATTTGTGTTCTTTCTGACTTTTTAATGTAGACACTTAGAGGTGTAAACTTTCCTCTTAGAACTGGCTAAAACTTACAATGTCCTTGGGCTTCTTAGCAACTTACTTCTTTCCGAAGGCCAAAAATATTTGGGAGCTTTTATCTAATCCTTAAAAGATTTTAGAGTTACCTCTTCAGAGGCGGAATGTTAGAGTAGCCAATAGCCCCATAAAAAAATCAAAGAATAAGAAAGAGTACATGATGTTATCAGAAAAAAGTGATGGGGCATCAGAAAAAGTGATGGGGTGAAAATGGGAGGAGTTGGAGGGAGGGAGTGGGCATGGATTTGATCAAAACACTGTATATGCATGTATGAAATTCTCAATTAATTATTTATTTTTAAAAAATCATCAAGAAAGAACCAAAACATCAGTGAGGTACCACTACAGTTCACCAGAATGCTTAACATTAAGCCTAACAGGGTAAAATACTAGTGATGAGTTAAAGTGACTGCTACTCTTTATTTCTTGGTGGAAGTGAAAAGTGGAACAACCACATTTGGAAATGTCCTGGCAGTTTCTTTGTTTAATATATTTATTATTGTTGTTGTTATTATTATTATTATTTGTGTGTGTGACTGTATTGTCTGCATGTATGTAAGTGCATCCCTGTCGTGCAATGCCCATCGTAATCAGAAGAAGGTGTCAGACCCCTGGAACTGGAATTATGGATGATTGTTAGATGCCATGTGGGTGCTGGGAAGCAAACCAGGGTCCTCTGCAAGAGCAGCCAGTGTTTTTAATCGCTGGGTTCTGTCTCCAGCCTTATAATTAAATATATTTATTTATTTATTCATTTATTTATTTATTTATTTATTCATTCATTCACTCGCTCATTCATTCATTCATTCATTCATTTGGTCTTTTTGAGACAGGGTCTCTCTGTAGCCCCAGCTGTCCTGGAATCACTATGTAGACCAGGCTGGCCTCAAACCCACAAAGCTCCACCTGCCTCTGCCTCCCAAGTGCTGGGATAAAAGGCATGCACCACCACACCAAGCAAATATATTTATGACTAAAGATGAATGTCCCAGAGATTTTGTTGTATTATATTGTCTTTTGATTAGCTTCCAGGAATACTTTATTTCTTAATTTCACCTTTGACACATTCATCATTCAGGAGTGTGGTGTGGGTTTTCTCTGCTGTTGATTTTTTTTTTTTTTTGTATTTGTATTTATTGAGGCTTGTTTTGTGTGCCCGTATGTGATCAATTTTGGAGAGTGTTCCATGGAACGCTGAATAAAAAGTATATTCTTGGGTGCTTGGATGAAATACTCAGTAAATATTTGTTAGGTCCATTGTATGTCTGGTATTGTTTAGTTAAAATTTCTCTCTCCTTATTCTTTGTCCCATTGACCTGTCTACTGGAGACAGTGGGGTATTGAATTCCACTACTATTAGTGAGTTGGGATTAACCTGTGTGTTAAAGTCCTGCAGTAGTGTTGAAGTTGGGGGCACCAGAGTGTTTATCTATATCTATATCATCTATATCTATATCTATATCATCTATATCTATATCTAATGTATATCTATATCTATATCTATATAAGTTCATGATTGTAATATCTCCTCGTTCAATTGTATTTTTATCAGTATGAAGTGGTCCTCTGTATCTCTTATGATTAGTTTTAATTTGAAGTCTATTTTGTCATATATTAGAATTTCAACTCCTAATTTTTTCTTAGCACCATTTGCTTGGAATACATTTTTCCATGCTTTCACCTTAATGTAGTATCTGTCCTTGAAGGTGAGATGGGTTTCTTGCAGACAACAAAAAAGGCGAATTTTGTTTCTTAATCATTTCTACAAAAAAATCAACTAACCCAAGAGCTAGTTCATTTAAAATATAAGCAAGAAAGACAGACTCTTAACCCAGTTAACCAAAAGAAAGAATGATCACCTCCAAATCAACAAAATGGCGATGAAAAGCAAACATCAGAACAGTCAACAAAAGATTCACAGCTTTATAAGGAAATATTTTAAAACCTATACACAATTAAATTTGAAAACCTAAAAGAAACGGATGTACATCCAAAATCTTGGGAATCACCAAAGTTAAACCAAGAAGAGATCAACAGCTTAAACAGATACATAAGGCAAATGAAATAGTAATACAAAACTCCTGACTAAAAAAAGTCTAGGCCCAGATGGAGTCATAGCAGAATTCCTCCAGACATTTAAAGAAGATTTGTATAAAACACTACTTAATTTATTCAAAAAGACAGAAACAAGAGGAGAACTTCCAAATTTCTTCTATGAATTCAGCAGCACTCTAATACCAAAAGCAGGTAAAAATATAACCAAAAAAGAAAATGATAGATCAATATCCTTAATGAACCTAGATGCAAAAATTCTCAACACAATACTTACAAACTTCAAACACACATACATCAAAAAGATCATCCATCATGATGAAGTCAGTCAGCTTTATTGCAGAGACGCAGGGATGGTTCAACATACCTAAGTTAATAAAGATCATAAATCAGTTAAATGAACTCAAAGACAAGAAACACATTCCCATCTCACTAGATGCAGAGAAGGCCTTGGACAAATTCAACATGCATTTATATACAAAGGCCTAAAGGGAACTGGACTGGAGGGAAAACACATCAACAAAATTGAAGCTATATACAACAAACCCACAGCCAACATCATGCTAAATGGAGAAAAACTGGAAGCACTCTTATTAAAATCACAAACCAGACAAGGCTGTCCACCTTCTCCACTCCTTTTTAATATAATGATTGAAACTTACTGCTAGAGCAGTAAGAAAAGTGAAGGAAATTAAAGGAGTACTATTTGGAAAAGAAAAGGTCAAATTATTGTATTTTGCAGATAATATAATATTATGCCTAAGACATGCCAAAAATTCCACCAAAAATTCATAGAAATGATTATCACTTTCAGCAAAGTGGCAGCTTATAAAATTAATGTACAAAAATCAGTAGCCTTACTAAATACCAATAACAAGCAATTGGAGAAGAATACATGGAAATATTCCCATTTACAATAGCCTCCAAAAATTGTCTCAGAATAAACCTGACCAAAAACCTCTACAATGAAATTTTAAATCTTTAAAGAAAGAGATTGAGGAAGAACCAGAAGATAGAAGGTCCTCCGATCCTCATGGATTGGAAGAACTAATATTGTTAAAATGGCTCTCATGCCAAAATCCATTTATAGGTTCAATACAATGCCAATCAAAATCCACATGACATTCTTTACAGAATTAGAAAAAAAAAATCCTAAAATTCATATGCAAGTACAAAAGATCCTGGATAGCCAATGCAAACCTGAAAAAAAGAGCAATGCTGGGGGGATTACTACACCAGATTTCACACAGTATTGCAGAGCTATAGTCATAAAAATAACATGATACTGGCACAAAAATAGACTCATGAATTAATGGAACAAAATTGAAGATCCAAATATGAGTATATGCAATTTCAGCCACTTGATATTTGACAAAGGGGATAAGAACATTCACTGGAAGAAAGACAGTGTGTTCAGCAAATGGTGCTGGAAAAACTGGATCTCCACCTGTACAATAATGAAACTAGGCCCTTATCTTTCACCTTGCAGAAAGGTCGATTCCAAATGGATCAAAGAACTGAATGTGAAACCTGAAACTCTGAAACTGTTAGAAGAAAACTTTGATAACAACCTACAAGATATAGGTATAGGAAATTAAGGTCAAGAATCAAAAAGTGGATGACCCAACACCAGCTTCAAGGCCAAATAATCACATCAGTTGCCAGCACAGCATACGTCATTGGTGCAGTAGGGCCACTTTTATCTTGGGGGCAATCAACAGATACCTGATTTGATTGAAAGTCCACTCAATGGGAGAAAACTCAAGTGTGGTGCTATAAACATAACCAAATATATATGCCTAGCGTAGTCATAGGTCTTAGAGAAAACCCCAAGATTGTCATATCCCTCAACTAATGTGATTTCTTACTATGTACAAAATATCCTTAAGGATAGACAAATATCGCAGTCACCACTGTTCAAAGAACCTCATTCTGCACTAGTCAGAGGCTGTTACCAAGTACCACAACTGGTTATACTTGGACATTGTCTATGAGTTGCCTAGGCCTAAGTGACACATCCACAGTGCAACCTCTACACCTAAGGCTCATTGAACATAGAAGAGGGGTAAAGAATAGAACACCAATGAATCTCTCAGTTCTCATTAGTGAAGCTCCCTCATTCAGTGGAGGGCCAGGACACACAGGTCACAAATGGCAAAAGGGTAGATATCAAGAGTCTTCTGAAGCTGGTCCTTGGACAGGACTTCTTTATTACACTTCACCCACCCAAGACTCAGGGACCATCATAGAAAAGGGGGCAGAAAGATTTTAAGAGCCAGGGAGGAGGTGCAGGTCATATGGAAACAGTCCTATAAGCTCCTGGGAACCTGCTAATGGTGTCAGTATACACGAGCCCCATCCAAACTCAGATGATGAAAACCCAGCATAGAACTGGGAAAATGAACAGCAGACCCCAATCTTATCTGAAAAAATATTGGCAACTGATTGCTGCTAGGAGAAGAAAAGCTGACCTACCTAAAACGTGGGACTCTAGACAGGCTGACTACACCTCAGTGGATGGACATGCACCAGGGAATGTCTGTGGACATTGACTTGACACAGTGGACCTTTAAGAGATGATCTTCCTAAAACAAGGGACCTAGACAGGCTGATTAGACCTCAGTGGATGGATTTGCATTGGGGAACATCTGTGGACACTGACTTGACACAGTGGACCTTAACAGGTATGCTAGTGTATAAGAGGTGTAGTGGTGGGGAGGGCTATAATCCATGCTGGTGGGGACAGGTCATAAAGACAGACAATAGAGAATGTTTAAAATTTCCTATATGAAATACACTAAGAATTCAATAAAACAAAGTAAAAAAATCTGTATCTTCAAATTCTGTGTATAAAATGAAAATATAGCCTGTGTTTAATTTAAAATTATGTTGCTTTGAAGTGTAAAATATTGCCAAGTTTCCTTGATACTGTTTTCTATGGTCTGAAATTACCTCTTTTACACCTAAACATATTTTATTCATATTTTAATAACTATTGGTGCATATTGTTTTTCTCACCATTAATATATTGACATTTATAATAAAGAGATTATAATCAGAGATAATTATACCAATTTTTTTTCAAAATTTCTGCTATGGTCAGATAATTATACCAATTTTTTTTCAAAATTAAAATAATTTTATTTTTGCCTGGAGAGATGACTCAGTGATTAAGAGTGCTTACTGCTCCTAGAGAGAACCCAGGTTTGATGCTCAGCATCCACATGGTGGCTAACAACTCTCTGGAACTTCAGTTCCAGGGAATCTGACACCCTCTCTGACTTTACACACATGGAGAAAATATACTCATACATATAAAAAGAAAATAATTTAAAAAATTAATAACGTAAAATAATTTTTAAGTTATTTCATTGTATGTGTGTGTGGAAAATTGGTAAAGCATAGATCTGATTTACTGTCACATACGCCTGTACATATTTAGACTGAAAAAGTGGAGACTGTTACAATTATTGAATAATAATTATTGTCCATTTTAGTTGATACTTTTATATTCTTCAAGCATCATTGGTTTATTATTATATTTTTATTTAATGAAAGTCTTCTTTGGCATTAACCTTATCTTTAAGTTATGAAGTGAGGATATATTCTAAATAATCAGTTGTGATTTTATCTCTTAGCAGTATGCATGATTTGTGAGATTATTAGTCAACTTCACATTAAGGATTGACATTTTATACAGGTAGAGGCTAAGTTCATTGTTTTTATAAATCTACTCATATTACATGCTTTATTCAATCATTCATGTTTTGTTAAATGAGGAATCTATGATTGGCATGCAAATTAGAAACAAACCCAATGCAGTACTTTACATATTTCTTCTTTTTAATCTTTAGAGTAGGGCAGTTTCCCAAAGTTACCATGGTATTCTTTCAAAAATGATCAGAAATGCCAAGCCATTAATCTTTATTATCAAATGTTCAAAACAGACTTTTCACAGGTTAATCCTCTAAACCAAAGTTCTGTTCAAGTTCTTTTTTTAATATTTTATTTTTTTCATTTTTATTTTATGTGTACAAGTATTGCCTGCATGTATGTGAGTACACCCTTGTCGTAATGCCATGGAGGTCAGAAGACGGCTTTGAATTCCCCTGGAACTGGAATTAAGGACAGTTCATAGACGCCATGTGGGTGCTGGGACCCTTACCTGGGTCCTCTGCAAGAGCAGTCAGTGCTCTTAAGTGCTGAGCTATCTCTCGAGGCCCTCAAATTCTTTCTTAATTACCATCATTTATTTTTCTCCTTATTTTCCTATTGGACTGAAATTGATGCACATTGGCATTCTAAGAAGATACATCGGAACCTCAATTTACTGCTCCTGGGTTCTATACCATAGCTCTCCTAATTGTGGAATGAACTACATTCCTTGGGATATTATCAACTATAGTTCATAAGTGTAGACTTCCCAAAACTTGAGTTTATATTTAAGTTTATATTATCTCCTCTTTCAGTTAAAGCTATTTCCATTAAACACTGAAAATAAAAGTACGATAATCTGAAGTTTACATCTTCCTGGATATCTTTTATTTATATTTATTTTAATCATATTTTCCAGTATCTTTTAAGGAGATTTAAATTATGTTTATTCTGTGGCATATAATGGGATTAATTTAATTAGCATATTTACTTATGTAATTTTCATTCTTTTTATCAAAGGTTATTATTCTACTATCTAGCCTCTAATGATCTCTAAAGGAATTTATTTAATCTGTGAGATGTAGATTTCTGATCTAGCTCATCTTTATAAAGTCACTTTACTTGGCTGCCCAGTGTACTTCTACATGTGTGAGGGAACACTCTCCTACCATCTCTTCTTGGCAGAGAACATGTAGTGAAGTCTTCAATTACATAGAATTTATCCTCATTTTGCTATTTTGTCCACCTAATACTTCCTGTATTATTATTATTGTTTTTATTATGATGATTTTTCTTATTTATATTGAAATAACTCAAAAGATGATGTATCATTATCTACAATTTCTATCCTCCAACCTCATGAATCAAACAT
>NW_008352267.1:386434-390982 GCF_000622305.1 Nannospalax galili | reverse complement strand
ATAGTTTTACCAACCATGACTGCAAATTTCAACAACAAAACCATTTTTTTATCCATCACTTCAATATTTAAAAGGGGTACTTCATAAGTTCACATGACACTAACACCAGTTTCTGCTTAGCTAATGGGAAGACTACTGTTCTACTATTGTCTGAAAACTGGTTGAACCAGACATGTTGGAAAATTCTTGTTATCCTATCGCCTGCGAGGTGGTAAGAAGAGGGTGAGGAATTCAAGGTTATCATCAGCTACATAGTAATTGGAAGTCAACCTGGGCTACCTGATAACCTGTGAGTAAAACAAACAAAACAACAAAACAAAACAAAAGCAACCTGAAAATTGGTTAAACATCTTAAGTCTGTTTCATAGCACAATTGCTACAGATTTTCCTTGCTTTTAGAATGAAAAAATGTTGTATCAAATATATCCAGGCTGGCAGTACTGACGGATTCCCCATATTATCTCTGAAATGTTTCTCACCAAGTCCTTATCCTCTATCACATAAGGGATCTCTATTTAATATTTAAGTATTGTTAAGCATCACTTCTTTTTTTAAATTTTATGTATCATGTATACTTTATGTGTATGAGTGTATTGCCTGCATGTATGTGAGTACACCCATGTCCTGCAATGCCATGGAGGTCAGAAGAGGGCTTCAGATTCCCCTGGAACTGGAGTTAAGAACAGTTCATAGCCGCCATGTGGGTTCTGGGAATAAAATCCGGGTCTTCTGCAAGAACAGTCAGTGCTCTTAACCACTGAGCCATGTCTCTAGCACCTCACTTATTTTTCTAATGGATTCATCTAGATGACACAATGGGCTAAAACATTTTTAAATAAGCTACATTATTTTTAGTCATAGAATTTACCCTATCTTGTAATTAGGTCATTTACATGCATATTCATGTACAAGCATTTAAAGATAATGATCAAATATATGGAAAAATGTTCCTAAGGATATTTATGCATTGTGGTATTATATAAGGAATTATTGATCTCTCTAGGAAAAAGAAATATACATGTGCTAATACACTCTAGGGTACTGAAGCCTAATCTCTCAAATGTCTGAGATAATCAATTTATATTTTTTTAAAAAATCTTTATTTTGGATTATGGTGTCAAGAGGTCAACAGTGTTTGAGCTCACTGTGCACTGTCTCCTTAAATGTGTGCCTGTGGAAAGACAGTACATCAGAATGGGAGCTTGTGGAGCAGGAGACAAATTTCACATCATGGCCAGAACTAACAGGAATTGGAGGAAGGAGAGTCTCGACATCACTTTCAACAGTGTCTCCCCACATGACTGGAATATGTTCAAGAGCCTCTTCTTCTGAAAGGCTCCATCCCTTCTGAATAGCAACACAGTACTTTACAAACACTTTAACTCATAGGAGTTTATGGAGATCTATTCAAAATTAAGGAATAGTACTAAACATATCTTCAGATATATGGTAGGTATTGCAATTGATTATGGGATATACATAAAATATTTCCATATAGCAAGAAAAAATTCAGATACTGTATGTTTTGGAATACGTATATGTAAAGGCTGTGTCTTAATGTTATTCAAATATTCATATGCATGTGTTGACCACTTATCAAGAAACAGTAAATATTAAGTGTACTTTGTTTCTTAACTGTCAAATGGGTTTTTCATTATCAGTATTTTTTGGTGTTGCATTTATTGTTGCATTTTAAATTGGTCTAGGTATTTTGAAGAATTTGTCTTCTGTGAGTTCTTTAAATATGTTTTACACATTATTAATATACATTTTGTTATTAAAAATAAAATGTCCAAACTCATAATATTTCAGGCTTTCTTCTGTTCTTACTCATCTATCTGATTTTCTTTAGTTTGGTTTTTCAAGATTTGGCAGTCACTGGATGCTTTTTCCATCTTTCTCTCAGTGGTTTATGATTATTTCAGAGAAAAAGCAGCTCTAAGCCAATAGTCTGTGATTTTTCTTCTCTTGCTCCTCAGTCCCTCATTGTAGTACATTACCTTCAGATCTAAGAAAAGACATTTCTAAAACTCAGGCCATTCATTCTTTTCCACATAGCAGGGCCTCTTTCACTTTCCCTGTAGTTGTTCTTTTCTCAATATCAGGTTGAAAAATGCAGGGAGATAGTGCTTGGGCTTCTAATATATTTTTATTTATCCTGAAGCTTTTGCCTATTCCATATAGACTCATCTCAAAGTGTTTGACTTATTGTCAATGATTTCCCTCACTGCGGTCATATTTTTAAAAATTTATTTTGTTCAATATCAATCCTGGCAAAGAGCTTTCAAATTGATGTTTTGAAACTACTTAGGGACTGCGTGTGCTGGGCCATATTTAGTAGTTGTTTTCTGCAAGATACACATGCTTGCACACATATCGATTTTATTTTTTAAAGTCTGTATCACATGGATAGAACCAAAGTGAATGTAGGAAACTAGAGCAGAGCACTGGGGAAAATAAAATTTAAACTTCTGATAGTAGCATTTCTATTTCTAACCCTTTAGTTTCTGTTTTATTTTTTGTTTTGTTTTAGGTTTTTGTTTGTTTTTACATAGCTATTTTCTCAAAATTAAATCACTTCCTACAGGAAGAATTGGGAGGCTGATTAGATTCAGAAAACTAAAAACAAGAAAATCTTGGACATCTCAGGAAGCTTAGAATAGTGCAAGCCTGAGCGTCTCTTCCCTTACGTTACATAGGCAGTACATGATCCCAAGGAGACAGGAGAACCTGTCTGGTGGAACTACCTGAAAAGTAGACAGGGCACTCCAGGCATGCATCTTTACTCACTTCATACATTGTCTTTTGGGTGATACCACTTCCACATAGTTATTTCATGAAGTAACCTTTTAATCACACCACCAATAATTAAATCAGTAAACTCACTAGCTCACCAAAATAGCCTTGGGTGGAATCATTCCTTAGTCTATCCTTGTGCTCTATCTGGAGTCAATAGATGTTTGCTTTTGTCATAAGGAAACACCACACAATGACATAATAGCATCCCATAGTAAATTTAACAATTATTTTAAAGAGCAAGTAGTTTAGAAGAAAGTGAAAAAACACATGAGAGACTGCTACAGAGGAATTCAGCTAGAAAATTATTTAGATACTAACTATTCTATTATGTGTTTATATCTTTTACTGTTATCTATCTATTTCTAAAAGCATTTTCAGCATATTTTTCTTCATTATTTCTAAAAACCAAATGTTTTTGTCTCTTGTTTTCAGGACTAATCTGTTAGAAGTAACATGTAGGTTTAGAAATCAGTTATAAAATAGTAAAATTAAACATTTGCATTTGTGTGGAACTTTAAGGCATAAATATAAACTGATAGACACCTAAGGTTGTCTATTTTTTCACCTTGACACAATCTAGTATCACTTGAGATGAGAGTCAAAATGAATTGTCAAGATTGGGATCATTAGTGGCCAAGTCTATGAGGAATGTCTTAATAGGATTAAGTGAGATGGGAAGACCCACTGTTATGTGTGGCACAACTTTATTGGCTTGGTCTTTGATTGACTGGAAAAAAAATAAAGATAGCTGAGCACTGTCGTACCAGCATTTGCTTTTTCATTGCTCTTAATTGCAGATGTGACTATTTGCTACAAGTTTCTATTACTTTGGTTTCCCCACAATGGACTATCACCTACAACTGTAAGCCAAAATACACCCTTTCTCCTCTAAGTTATTTTCTTCACGGTATTTTATCAGAGTATAGAAAAGGAAAATGAAGCAGAAATAATTCTTTATTAATATCACTTTTCTTTCTGTACAGTTCTTTTATACAAAAATAATAAATAAATGAACATTAATAATGTGTCAGAGCTTACTCTCATGCTAATAGGTATCTATAGTAACAAAATTTCAAAAGCACATAATTTTTCTCCCATGTTTCTCTGTACCCTGAGACTTTTTGTGTTCTTTCTTTTGTTTGTTAGAATAAGATCATATACTCTATTATGGCTGATTTTTGCTTTCTGGATATTTGCTGTTTCCATTGCTTGTATCACAGTTGTCCATTTAAATACTTATTTGCTTTGAGTTGCCCAAAGTTGTGACACTGAAGATGTGACAAAAATATTTCTTTCTTCCAGATTTCAGATTCAATCTGTTAGATTGGAAACTTGGAGACTGTGATGGCTAATCTTGGGTGTCAGCCTCATTGGATCTGGGATTAACTGAAATGAAAGAGATTTCTTGATTGGATCATCCAAAGCCAGAAGACACACCCTAAATACGGGTGTTACATTCTGATGGCAGTCTGTATAAAAGACCAAGACAGAGGAGAACACCAGGCTTCTTACTGCTTGCCTTCCCTCTCACTGGTGAGTTGGTCTTGCTGCTGTAGACTGAAGACTAGCTGATCTTTTGGAATTTGTCAGACCTTCAGTGCCAGATTGGGACTACTGAGACATCCAGCCTTGTGGACTGAGACTGTGGATTCTCAGCCTCTCCAGTGTGGTGCAGCCATTGTTGGACTACTCAGACTCTATCCTGTGAGCTAAGCTGATAAATCTCTATACATATATATTCATTCTACC
>NW_008352267.1:382136-386351 GCF_000622305.1 Nannospalax galili | reverse complement strand
TGAAGCACCCAATTTGTGTGCAGATTGACATTCACCGTGGTAGAAATAGTTGTTTATGGTTTTCCTGTGACTGTCTAATCAAAAACTTCTAGCAACATTTTATGTGTTTACCTTAGTGCCCTGCAGCTAGTGCCTTAAATTCAAATTGCTTGTTTTGCCCTAAGGAAAATTAATTAAATGTGTTAAAAGCAGCCAGAGAGATGGCTCAGCCATTAAGAATACTGGCTGTTCTTGTAGAAGACCTTGCTTCAAGTCCCAGCACCCACATGGCAGCTAACAACTGTCAGTAACTCCAGTTCCAAGGGATCCAAACAGCCTCTTCTGTCCTCCACGGGTATTGCAATACACGATGCACTTATATACATGCAGGCGTGCATCATTTAACTTGAACATCAGCAAAATAATTGGAACTGACAAATTCTCACAAGTTTCAAGGTTAATGTGAATATCAAAATGGACTTCACTGAGGTGTCTCACTGTACAAGCACACACACAAATATGCAGACACACATGCACACTCACATATGCATATTCACACACACACACACACACATACACACACACATGCGCGCACATGCCAATACACAAAAAGACCCATGCAGCTACATTCTTGTTTATATGATATTTATATTTTGGCAAGGATATATTGAATATAGCCATTCAAAATTCTAGATAAAAAAGTGGTGTTTTCCTTGCATTTTATATTTTATTTTGTAATAGTTTATTAGCATTGCTTTCTTTGAGAAGTACAATGATTATATTGAAATACTTTTTATAGGCAGAGAATTTAGAAAATTGCACATGCATTTCTAATCTCTAAATATCTGATTATTACTAGTCACAGTTGGTTACTTTCTGAGCTTCTAGGCATCTGAGCATGAATATAAAGTTATCAGGTAGATTTCAATGGTAATGTTTTTCACATCTACTAATTATTGTTTTTTAATCATTATTTTTTTAATTTTTTTTTCATACAGAAGAATTCATTCCAAAGCAATTGACATTGAGACGTTTTCACATGCATTTCTAATCTCTATATACATGACTATCACTGGTCACAGTGCAGAGAATTTAGAAAGTGAGTGAGTGGAAAACTGCCATTTGTCACTTAAGAACAGTGATAAATTTCACATATTGTTGAAGCTTGGTAGCAGTTTTGCCAATAAACAACTCTCAAACCTTAAAGTAGACATACAAAATTTCAAATTTATATTCTGAGATATAATTACATATTTTCAGTTAGAGAATTATGTCATTTTAGTTATTATAGTGCTTTATATTTCCTTTTAGCCTTCCTGACAGATTTTAGCTCTAGAAGTTCAGTTAGGGCATAGGTGAAGGCATAAGGGGCTGTAGAAGAGCGTAAAAAAATGAAAAGATCCTCTGGAACTGGAGTTATGGACAGTTGTTAGCTGCCATGTGGGTGCTGGGTATCGAACCTTGGTCTTCTGCAAGAACAGTCAGTGTTCTAAACCACTGAGCCATTAGCTGGGCGTGGTGGCACATGTCTTTAATCCCAGCACTCGGGAGGCAGAGGCAGGCAGATTTCTGTGAGTTGAAGGCCAGCCTGGTCTCCATTAGTGAATCCAGGCCAGCTGTAGCTACAGGAATACCTTGTCTCAAAAAGAACCCCACCCCCCAGAAAAAAAGAAAGAAAGAAAAATGGAAAGCCCCTCGGTGCCTGGCTATGGGAGAGGTCCAACATCAAGCCCTGGATACCCAGGACCACGTGTGGAGTGAGGACCACAGCTGGCCCTCAGGGGAGGTAGGAAGATGTTCCAGAGAATCAGTGCTCCCATGACCAGAATCTTCAAGTAAGAGGCCTCCCCTGTCCCCAGCACAAAAGGCAAGGCTTGTGTCATGCCATACACATCCTGGAACAACGGGATTGGGCTGTGGGGAATGTAGTCACTCAGAGAAGAATGATACTGCTGCCCAATATCAGGAAGTCCTGCATACTGTGCTCGATCATCAGTCTACCACCAAAGGGATGTGGAACCCATGGTTCAAGGTAGAAATTCAAAGCTTCACACTCATGTGAGCGGACCACAGCTGCAGCTCACAGGAGGCCACCACAGCTCCATATTCTCCAGAGTACATAAGCAAATGGGAGCGCACAGTAAACATTCATATGCTGCCAAAAAGTGAGGAAACTCCTGATTTTTTCACCTTCTTTCAACCTGCAAAAGAAGGATGGATTTTCTTCATATCTAGGCTCTGTTGAAGATGATGATGTCAGACATATAATAGGAAAATACTGAAATACTACTGGCATGAGAAAGTTTGTGAGGGGGCTGGAGAGAAGCCTCCTCATTTAAGAGCATTGGCTGCTCTTAAAGTATGATTCTCAGCACCCACATGACTAACAACCATCTATAACTCCAGTTTCAGGGGATCCAATGCCCTTTCTGAACTCCATGGGCATTGCACAACCCAGGTGCACTTTCATACATGCAGGCAATACACTCATACACATAAAATAAAAATAATAAATAAAATATTTAAAAAAGAAAGTATGTGAGATACAGCACAACAGTTGGAGTGAAAATGACTAGGGACTACAAGAAGAGACTGACCTACAGTGATTATTGAACCTAAGGAGACCTCTGTACATAAGGTTCCCACTTGCAGACAGGGGCTTAGTGGAAATTCAGTGTCTTTGAAATACAAAGAAAGAGGGGACATCTTATACATTGTGTGAGGCATAGCCATGTGCTTGGGCAGAAGAAGAATAAGGGCATGTAGGAATTGAAATAGTTGCAAACCAAACATTGAAAAGTAATGGTGGTACATGTCTCTAGTTCTAGGACTGGGAAGGCAGAGGCAGGAGGATCTCTGTGAGATCATGGCCACTTGATCTACACAGTATGTTCCAGACCAGTGCTAGCTACAGGGTGACCCTATCTCAAAAAACAAACAAACAAAAATTCTACTAAATTTTGCATATATAGGTGTTATTTCCCCTTACTGATTTGTGATTACCCAAGGAATTTATCAGTATTTATTTTCTTTAATACAATAGCAAAATGTATACATAAAAATATCCCATCAGCTATAGCGCACCCTCTGCGCCGGGACTCCATAAGCCACATTCACCCTTCCATCCCCACCGCCATTCTATACTTGCAGTTTGGGCCCTGCGCCATTCCTAGTCTTGGGGCCCCAGACACCTGGGGAACCAATACTGCTTCCTGATCCTTCTCAACCAGACCAACTCAGTCCTGTTCTTGGGCCCCAGGAGCACCGATTCTGGTCCTGGCCCTGCCCTCACCTCTCTCTGCTTCCCTGGTCCTGCACCACCAGCTAACTCTCCTAGCCTGCATTGCTATCCTCAGACCTCTTGGGGTAAGTCAATAGCGCAGCTCTCCACACCGGGACTCCCTAAGCCACATTCACCCTTCCATCCCCCAACCGTTCTATACTCCTAGTTTGGGCCCTGTGGCATTCCTAGTCTTGGGGCCCCAGACACCTGGGGAACAAATACTGCTTCCTGACCCTTCCCACTCACCGCAGAACTCCTGAAGACAAAATCAATCCGGCCTCGACAATATAAAATCAAGAGAGAGAACCAGAAGCTAAGACGAACCAGCTCTTCATACCCAAAAAGTAAACCACAAAGACACATAAAGCTCAAAAAAAAAGAAGCAGAACTAAACTTGAAGGCCCGAGTATCACACAAGAGTCGAAACTACAAAAGAAATTTACATGTCGAAATCACAGAGAAAAAATAATAACATGAAAAACCAAAATAACATATCCCCACCAAATACCAGTAATCCTCTAGAGGAGCACAATGAGAATTCCCTAGAGACAATGCAGGAAATGGAAATAAAAAGAACAATGATAATATGATAAAAGAATTCACTGAATTTAAAGAACACACAAACAAGGTAATCATAGAGCTGAAGGAAGATAGGGATAAACTTCTCAATGAATTCCGAAAAGAGCTAGAAATATTGAAGAATACTCAGGCTGAAATAAAGAACGGAGTGAAAAACTCCATAAGCCAATTAGAAATGACAGGAGAAAGCATCACCAATAGGATGAACGAAATGGAAAAGAGAGTATCAGGATTGGAAGATAAAATGGACGAACTGGACCACTCAAGAAAAGATTATGAAAAATTTAAGAAATCACAAGAATGGAATATGCAGGAATTGAGTGATACCATAAAAAGACCAAACTTGCGAATCATAGGCATACAGGAAGGAGAAG
>NW_008352267.1:381350-381628 GCF_000622305.1 Nannospalax galili | reverse complement strand
GTATAACTGTGGAAAAGCACAGCTATATTGAGAATGTAAACAGAAATAAAAATGACAGGGTTCAATACTCATCTTTCATTAATAACTTTAAACATTAACGGACTGAACTCCCCCATCAAAAGACACAGACTATATGAATGTATTAAGAAACAAAATCCAACCTTCTGTTGTCTGCAAGAAACACATCTCACCTTTAAGGACAAGAACTACCTTAAGGTGAAAGGATGGAAAAGAATATTCCAAGCAAATGGCACTAAGAAACAAGCAGGGGTTGCAAT
>NW_008352267.1:377906-379475 GCF_000622305.1 Nannospalax galili | reverse complement strand
AACAAATGATACCAAATGTTGGAGGGGATGTGGGGAAAGGGGAACACTCATCCACTGCTGGTGGGGTTGCAAACTGGTTCAGCCCCTATGGAAGGCCGTATGGAGAACTCTTAGAAAACTACAAATGAACCTACCATTTGACCCAGTTATACCACTCCTTGGCATATACCCAAAGAACTCGTCCTATTGCAGAGACACTTGTACATACATGTTTTTTGCTGCTCTTTTCACAATAGCTAAGAGATGGAAGCAACCTAGGTGTCCCTCAATTGATGAGTGGATAATGAAAATGTGGTTCATATATACGATGGAGTTTTACTCAGCAGTAAAGAAAGATGAAATCATGAAATTTGCAGATAAATGGATGGAACTAGAATCTGTTATACTAAGTGAAGTAACACGATCTCAGAAAAAAAATCGACATATGTTCTCCTTCATATGTGGATCCTAGGATCAGACTCTGATAAATAAGTTTGCAAACAGACATAATTGCAGGAACCAGGACAAGGGTAAGGAAACACTGAGGTAAAGGGAAAGAAATATCCTGACGGAAAAGAATAGTAGGCAACAGACCTTAATAAAGGAGATATGGATAAAAATTGGGTTAGATTAAGGGAGTGGGGAGGGAAGGGTATACAGGAACCTAGGGGATTAGGAAAAAGAAGCATCTCAAGGGAGGTAGGACCATAGGAGAAGGGTAATATTAAGGGAGAAAGGGGAAAATGGGGGCACCTTAAGTCTGGGAAAACCATGATAGAGGGTCGAGACGATACAAGAGAGAAACAATGCCTAGCTAGTCACGAAAACCAGAGGGAACCATATTATTCCTACAATCTACTGACTAATTATACATAACAGAGCAAGAAAAATATCTCTAGATAAGTTTTATTTGAGACCAACTGGTCATTACCCAAGACTTATCTGCATGACACATAGTAATTAAAAATGCCAGAATGGTGGAACTAACCTTCTTGGATGTTTAGCAGACATACCTTGAGATCTATATTAGTTGGGTCAGAGGGATACAAAGGACACTTTTTGTTCCTTGCCCTCCTAGATAGATTAGTTCCCAGGGACTATGAGCATCTCGCAAAATGTCCTATAATGGTGCAGGTATGATCATAGGAGCAAGGGTATTAGTAAGGAAGAAAGTAGGGGAAGTGCGGGTACCTTAAGTGGGAAAACCATGATAAAGGGCGGAGACGATACAAGAGAGAAACAATCCCTAGCTAGTCACAAAAACTATTACTCCTACAACCTACTGACAAATTATACATAGCAGATCAAGAAGTATATGCCTAGGTAAGGTTTATCTGAGAACAACTGGTCTTTGCCCAAGATTTATCTACATGACACATAGTAATTAAAAATACCAGACTCTTGGAACTAACCTTCTTGGGTGTTTAACAGACATACTTTGAGGTCTATAATAATTTGGTCAGAGGGACATAAAGGACACTTTTTGTTCCTTGCCCTCCTAGATAGATTAGTTCCCAGGGACTATGAGTTTCTCGCAAAATGTCCTATAATGGTGGTGGGTCATCTGACCTCTTGATCAAGGAGGCCAAG
>NW_008352267.1:373135-377153 GCF_000622305.1 Nannospalax galili | reverse complement strand
CAACCTTATTTGACTTTACTAACTGGAATTTTTGATGGGGACAATAATGATGATATTAAAAATAATTTGATAGAACATTTTTATAAAGACAATATCCTTGAACAAAGAAATTTCCTGTGTATAATGAAAATGATACAATAAATTAGAAGACTTAAATGATGAAGAGTAACAAATGAAATGAAAACAGTAAAGAATTGCTATGAAGAGATCAAATATGGCCTTTAAATGCAAACATTATTAGAATATAAAGGCATATTAGATACTTAGTTTAAATTGTATAAATATATACAGCACAAACTATCTTTGTTTTGTGGCATATGAGGAAATAGGGCATCTTATGGGGATTTGGGGGAGGTTGAAAAAATATGACACAAATAACCTAAGGATGAGCTATGTCATCTCCATAAGAACTCCTGTAAAAATTTCCCATTCACACTCATGCAAGCAATTCTAATTCAACTCAGTGAGTCAGATAAAAAAACGAAGATGTGAAAGTAGGATGGACAGATGTTTAGAACAAATAGGGTTTCAGAAGCAGAAGAAGGAGGAGAGAGGGTAATGGGGGTTGGAAACAACCAAAGTGAATTATATATGTGTATGAAACTCTCAAATAAAAAAATGTTTTAAAAAATAAGGGAGTAGGACATAATTTTGAACACTGATGTGATTTTTATTCTCATTAACATATTGTTATTATATTAAAATTGAAAAATATGGCAAGACATGAAGAAGATAAAAGAAATTCGATCAAAGGAACAGCCAGGGAGAAATGAGCATAGTAATGCCCAGAGACATTTACTGAAATACCAGAACTGGTCACTTCTTTCAGGAACCTAGGCTACTAGCTTGTTCTGCACATTTTGACAAATACTTAATACAATTGAATATTAAGTATCTATTTTGTGTATAAATTTAGGGTGTACGTCTTATAGGTAGCTTAGTACTTTTTGATTTATAGACCTGCTTCTTATGAAAAGAATCTATTAAAAATGGCAGTACCCAGCAGTGTAATGAAATGATGTGATGCAGGGAGGATTTCAACAGCATTATGCTAAGAGTAATACATAACTCAAACACAAAACACTAGCATAATATATTGTAATTCTTGTGAAAAAATTCAAAATAAGAAGACTGATGAAAACAGAAATGGTTTCTGAGTGACTGAGATAAGAACAGAAATTGATAGAAAATGAGCATCAGAAAATATTCTTAAAGGGGATTGTAGTGCAATTTCTATAAGTATAATAAGTTAACCTGCAATGAACTATACATTTAAATGTGGATAAATTTTGTGCTATGAATATTATATCACATGTAAACCAGAAACACAGCATTATAAGAATCAAGTCCTCTGGTATCTTCATAAATAACTATGCTTTTCAGAATTACTTACCAGGTTACATAATTCCAGTCAAAGCTGTCTCGGGAGCTGGAGAGGTGACTCAGCAGTTAAGAGCTCTGTCTGCTCTTGCAAAAGACCCAGGTTCAATACTCAGCACCTACATGGAGGCTAACAACTTCATGTAACTCCAGTTCCAGGGCATCTGGCTCCCTCTTTTGGTCTCCGTGAGCATTGCATGATATTGGTGAACTTACATACACGCAGGCAATATACTCAAACACAAAAAATAAAAATAAAATATTTTTAAGAAACAAAACAAACCAATAAAATAAATATGCTTCATGTTTTCATCCCTTCCTTCCCCTTCCCTTTACATACTTCAGGCACTTTGACACTCATTAAGAAACTGTCAACTCAAGACTTTTGTACTTTCTGCTGACTGTGGCTTGTTGATTTTGTCAGATAGCTGCCCTGAGTCATAGGTGTTGCATTGAAAGGACATGCAGCTGTCATGGTGGCATGCATTATTAATCCAAGAATTTGGGAAGCAGAGGCAGGCAGGTTGCTGTGAAGTTAAAGTCAGTCTGGGATGGGCCACCTAGTGAGATCCAGGCCAGCTGGGTCTACATAGTGCAACCCTGTCTCAAAAAGAAGAACAGCAACAAAAAGGACTTCCTTTTAAAACTTTTAAAAATAAGGTTCCTGTTTTTCTTCATAATACATATTATCACACAACATACAAATTTTTGGATTATTGACTCCATCTTCTTAAAAGACTTAAAATGTCAATACCAGAAAAAAGGTGGAGAGCAACATTAATAAGACCATACTGCTGAAGATAGGACATATTTTGGATACAGGACTTGGTGCAGTGGAGCAGGAACTTCCTTGGACTCCTTCTGCCTGAAGTTCAGTTTTCATAATACTAGATGACAATATTCAAGCTGCTAAGGGAGAAAGTCAATCAATGTTCCAACCCAGCCCTAAGACCTAATAATCATAACCACAAGCACTGAAAATTACTTATATTGGTGCAGTAGTAGCAATGTTATCTGGGGAGTATCAACAGTTATCTAATTGGACTTGAAGCTCTCTCAATGGCAGTGAACTCAATGGTGGAACTGTAAACTCTGCCAAATACATATGTCTGGAGAGGAAATAGATTGTAGAGAAAACCTTATCTCTTCTAGACAAAATAAATTTCGCTAGACAAAATAAATTTCATACCATATACTACGTATGAATTCTTATATTTAAAGACAAACATATTATACAACACTCATCAAAGAAGATTCTTTTTTTTTTTCAAAGATGGAGGCTACTGCAAAATTCCATAGCTGGTCAGACACAGTATATACATCTTAAATATGCACAGTCCTAGGTGACACATGTTCAGCTGAACCTCTTCACATAAGGCTTGTGGAACACAATGGAATGAGGGATAGGGAGAAAGCTCACTTTACAACAGCATGTGATACATACAAAAAGCCACAACTGGCCACGTTTTAAAGAAAAAAAGACTGCCCAGTTTGTATCCCTTGATAGCATTCCTATATTGAACCTCACCCTCCCAAGTTTTAGAAGTCACTGAAGAAGAGGGTGTGGAAAGATTGTAAGAGCCAGGTTTGGTTCTAGCATCAAGCACAGGACCCATGCCAACACAAGTAAATAAGGGAAGAGACGGGAGGAGAGAAATTGGTGACAGGCTGGCCCTAGAATGAGAACTATTGGAGGCTGATTGGTACTTGAAGAGAGAGAATATCCTTTACTTATGATCTCTAGATGTGCTGACTAGACTCCAGTGGATCAATTTGCACTGAAGGACTTCGGAATAAAGATGCTTGTCTGGATAGGACTTGGCATGTATGATGGAATGCATGAGATTTAGTGGGAGCCTGTGGGGCATAGATGGGGGAAGGTGCCTGGATTTGATTGGGAATTGTATGAAATTACAAACGCTCAATAAAAAAAAAGTTTGAAGTTCTTGTACGAAGCCACACTGAAGAACATTAGGTGACACAAGTCAGACTCTATAGGTCATTACATTAAAGCACATAAAACTGGGCAGTAGATAATAAGGACATGTGTGGAAATAGGATGAGATCTAATATCATCAAATTATATTGTATGAAAAACATTCAATAAAAAATTAAAAACAATTCCACATGTAAATACATACAGATTATACACACACATATACATACATACATATACATATATGGAAAATAAGTTAGTGGTTTTCAGAAATTACAGAGTGGAAAAGTTGTAGGTCTGGATATGTGTATAAAAGGGTAGGTAAATAGAATAGTAAAGACCTTTCAATGATGGAGGTGGTCTGTGTCTTGATTATATAAATCTCAGAATCCTGATTATATACTATCTAGATTGGGAAAAGTTGGTTATCTAGTTCATGGGATCCCTCAGTTCCATTTGGATCTATAATTTTGCTGATTATTTAAACTGTATGATAAAATATTATATTGGAAAAAAGGAAAAAATATTCTTGTACTGATATGACAAGAAAAATAAAATAAATCTTAGTATCATAATAACATGCTGATATATTAAATAAAATAAACTTAAGTCATTATACTTTTGTTGACGAATAGACTTTATTTTACATAATTAAGCATTGGTAAATGTATATAGATGCATGTATATATATTTATATATATA
>NW_008352267.1:364279-371837 GCF_000622305.1 Nannospalax galili | reverse complement strand
CCTGGAGTACATATACATTTTATATATACATATATGTGTGTGTATGTATTTTCACATTCTTTCTATCTAGTTATACCTAAATATATAGCATAATATATACTTTATTCTTACATTATTTTAAATTGGATTTTAATAGCCATATTGACTGACTATTCAGTCAATCAGATTTTCAATTTCCTTTTATCGTAAAATCACATAAATATTTCTGTGTTATTAGAAGAGCAGTCTTTCCCTGTAGTTGATTATTATTTTCTGTGCTTTTTACTTAAAACTCTGTTTTAATAACTACTCCCTGCTTGTTTATGATTGATTTTCTGAATTGCTTTTCCATACAGAACTCAACTGTTCATATTTAATTGTCAATAAACTTGCTAGTCTTATTCCCTTTGTTGCTTGCTTTATTAAAATTTCTGTCATCCACATTATGAAAAATATTTGAAACATTAAATTCTACTCCACTGTGCCTTTAACATATGTCTACTTAATCAGAATTTCTCAAAGTTTAGCCACTTTTCTTAGTTGCCTGGAAATATAGAAATAGCACAGCCACATCTGCTTTTTTTTTTTTCCTGTTTCTAGGAGTAGTTTTTAGTAAAAAGTCATTTAAATATTCTTCCTCAGCTGCATGCATTATTTGTATGTACATATTCTATTAATGAAACAGTGTATTGGTTGCTCCTACTTACATTCTCATAGGGAAACAGGATGCAACTTGAGGCTCCAAAATGATAAAATGGAGAAAAAGAGAAGACAAAACTCAGTCATTGTATGGTAACACCAAAACAGGGATATAATTAATGCTTACAGGTTTTCTAATGAGCATTTTTTACAAAAGTTGAAAAACAGGAATATTTGAGTTCACTGAACTTATACTACAACTTTTTTGCAGTTATAAAAACTGTTTTCATCAAGCTTATAATATTTTGTACATTTTCATATGAAATCAGAATTTAATAGATTTTTATACTGCAATGGTAGAAATATAATTTGATGAAACATATTCAGTGTATATGTAATATAAACAGTAATCACTATTTCTGATTTGAGAAGCTGATTTATACTTTCAACCTATGCTTTTCTAACAAGAACCAGATTTTTGTTTTCATTTTTCTTCCTGTATAATATTTTATATTGTTAATTTGATATGCTCTAAATAAGCTAAGAAACAAGAATTTGAGCATGTCTGTGAAGGATTGTATAGTTTCTTTCTTTCTTTCTTTCTTTTTTTTGGTCTTTTTGAGACAGGGTTTCCCTGTAGCCCCAGGTGTCCTGGAATTCACTATGTAGACCAGGACGGGCTTGAACTCATAGAGATCTGACTGCCTCTGCCTCCTGAGTGCTGGGATTAAATGTGTGTGCCACCACAAGCAGCTTATTTATTTTTTCAAATATTTTATTTATTATTTTTATTTTATGTGTGTGAGTATATTGCCTGCACGTATGTGAGCACACCCATGTCATGCAGTTCCACAAAGGTCAGAAGAGGGCTTCAGATTCCCCTGGAACTAGAGTTAAGGATGGTTTGTACAGGCCATGTGGGTGCTGGGAATCGAACCTAGGTCCTCTGCAAGAGCAGCCAGTGCTCTTAACTGCTGAGCCATCTCTCCAGCCCCTGTATAGCTATTTTAACTGAAATGGGAAGATGTACCTTAACTGAGAGTAGCATCATCCTGTGGACTTGGATCCTGGACAGAATAAAAAGGTAATTAAATATGAGCTAAGAACTAGCATTTATCAGTCTCTGTTGTTTGACTATAGAGATAATGTCTAAAGCTCTTACTGTCTTCATTTTCTCAACATGATATACTGAAGGCTTAACTGTGAGCCAGAAGACCATCCATCCTTAAGTCTCTTTTGTCAAGATATTTTATCACAGCAACAGGGACCATTGTGGAAGGGAAGGCAGAAAGATTGTAAGAGCCAGGGCTGAATCATGAACACAGGGAGGTGGAGGTTCCCAGGCCACTGGAGGCTTGCTCTTGTGAGTCTGTGGCAGCATTAGTATCAAGCATGGGACCCCATGTCAGCTCAATTAAACAAGGGGTCAAAAAGGAGATAAGAAATAGGTGGGCAGCCAGTACTAGACTGAGAAATATTTGAGACTGATTGCTGGTGCGTGAGGGAGAGTATGACTTACATATGACCACTGGATGGGCTGACTAGATGATCCAGTGGATCCATTTACACTGAAGGATATTTGGGTACAAACACCGGCATAAATAGGACTCAGCATGTGTGTCAGAGTGCTTAGGGTTGTGTGAGGGGGATAGGGAAGGCACGGATGGGGGAGGGGTTCTGGATTTGAGTGGGAAAAATATAACATTTAAAAGGCTCATTAAAAAATAAAAAAGAAAAAGAAAAACGAAAAGTAATTAACAAATCCTACTTATCTTTTGGTGGCTATTAATCTTCTGTTTAAAATCCTATAATAGTTTTGTTACTCTGTTACGATTTAAATAAGTGTCTTCTACACAAATGTCTATGTTGAAATTCTATTTCCCAATATTAAGATTTTGGGTCCTTGGTAGTATATAAGTTTATGTGGTCATTAAAGCAGAACTCTGGTTAAGGGACTTAGTGTTCTTATGAAGTGCACAGTAGTGTTTGATTATCTCTCCCCTTTTCATTTAAGGATAGAAAGAGAAGATGGGAGACCAGGAGAGGCTCCCTCTAAACTACAACATATGCTTACTTTCATATCAGATTCCAGCTCCCAAAACTGTAAGAAATAAATTTCTTTTTATGAACCATGAAATATGTGGTAGGTTGTTTTAGAAAATTGAAATTAGAAAATGTCAAATGAAATTTAAAACATACTAACCATGTTTGACTTTGGCATTTTTCTGTTTCAGTTGCAAAAAACCTGATAACAAACAGTAAAACAGAAAGTTTACTTGGCTCACAATTTGAGACTCATTGGAGTAGAGCTACCCTTGTTTCTTTTGGCTTTCAGAAAAAGAAAGAGGTTTTGGAGAAAAGCACATTTGTCCATATCAAGGACACATCAGACAACTACACAGTCATTCATGCTGTAATTCTGCAAAAAAATTAATAAGCAAGTTTTTAATAGATACACTCACCTTATCTATAACCAAATGCAGACATAAGGAAGCCTAGAAAAAAATCTCAGTCCATTCAGATATGCTTCCCCAACCTATACGCAATGTAAATGCGAATTGTTATAAAGCTAATGAGAGGGATTCTTTTTGGATTGCTTTGTGAGTCACTGTTCTTGCCTAGAGATATTGCACAGAAGGATGGCTATCATTAATAATAGCTCTTTTATGTTTCAAAATTACTGATAGTAAATTTTAAATATGTCTGTTACTGTGAGCTTATATGAGTAACTTCTCAACTGTCAGTAAAACTATAAACACCAGAGGAGGTGAATGACCACAAGAAAAGTTTTCCAGACAATTGGGAAGTTACTCATATGAACTCACAACAATGGTAATAGGTTGCACAAGTACCATGAGAACACAAACCAAACAAAATCCCAGCATAGGCATGGAAAAGTTGGTGAGAAACCACAAACCTACTTGAGGAAATATTGAAAACCAATAGATGCTGAGAAGGGAAGAGACAAAATCTTCTAAGTGACCCTTGGTAAGTTAACAAGGCTTCAGTGGAGATACTTACATCAAAGAACATTAAGGAGAGTCAAATTTGACACTATAGGCATAAGCACACACACATACACATATGTGTACGTGAAATTGGGTGGGCATTAATAAGGGGGCTGCAAATAAAGAAGAATTTAATTTCAATCAAAATATATTGTATGAAATTCATAAAAAATTAATACAAAAGAAAAAAAACTGTCATTAAAGTGATAGATAATGTGATGGATAAGGTGATTAGTTTTATTTTTTAAATGTATATTTTTATTGAAGTTTTTGTACATTTGATATATCTTAGTCATATTTAGAGTCTCTTCCTTATTTGCACCCTGACGTAGCCCGTCCACAGGATTCCATGCATTGTCTCATATGTTAAGGCCTATCAATTCAAGTTTGTGTTTCCATATTTCCCTTGATGTGAATGCATCCACTGGTCTTTTCAGCCTATCTAATATCATTCTTTTAAAGAATATCAGCTCTCCTTCACAGAGCGGTGATCAGGTGCCAATGGGTCCTCAGCAAAGTTATGGTCTCTTGCTTATTTCTCCGGTTCTATGCTGATTTTATTTAATCACTCCTTGTAGTATACAATCAGTTCTCTGTACAAATAGGTTTGCCATCATAATTTGATTATAACATTGGACTGAAAATATTTGAAAATAAGTGCACATGTACTAAACATACACAAGTAATGTCCATCATTTCATAACTAGTATAGGTTAAGAATTATTTACATTGTATTTACTTTATATTAAATATTTTATGTGACTCTGTGGGTCAACTAAACAGGCAGATTTATTTTCTATGTGCATTTTAGAAAAATAAAAATGTTTGGGGGCTACATCAGATAGATTATCTGGGGGGAACTCATTTTCATTTTCTCTTTACAAAGTCAATATTAAGGGGGAGATTTAGACTTTTATACAGTATGGTGACTGTGCAGGATAGCTTCAGTGTCAACTTGACACACCTGGGCTGAGGGAGCCTCAACTGGGGAATTGCCTTCATTGGACTGACCTGTGGCCATGTCCATGGGGCACCTTCTTGATTGTTGAGAGATGTGGAAGGGCCCAGCCCACTGTGGGTGGTGCCACCCCTGGGTAGGTGGGCCTATGTTGCATAAGAAAGCAGGCTGAGCAGGGGCCAGGTGAGCAAGCCAGTAAGCAGCATTCCTCCATGGCCTGTGCTCCAGCTCCTGCTTCCAGGTTCCTGCCCTGAGTTCCCACATTGAGCTCCTTGATGAACTGTGATCTGGGAGATGTAAGCTGACTAAACCCTTTCCTCCCCAAGTTGGTACTGGTCAGAGTATTTTGTCACTGCAATGAAGAACAAACTAGGACAGTGACGGAATTGCTATGCATATCACTTGTTAGCTCAAGGACACAAGAATAAAGAAAAAATTAAAGTTCTCTTAAAGCTTGATGTATAATTGGTGCAATTCTGTGTTAGTTCAATCAGAGATTAGCCTAGGTTCAAGAAAGGGTATGGAGCCCTTGACTATGTTCCATGATTTAAAGGAATGGTATAGGTTAGGGCCATTCTTCTATCCTATAAATGTGTGAATGGTCAAGTTGTAGGCTCAGACACAGTAAAGGAGAAAAAAATAGAGTTTTTTTCTTATTAATTATACTTCCTGTAGAAACACTTATGTTCAAGCTCTGGAACATGTTTCTCAACATGTATATAGCCATTCTCCACTGTATCTCATTCATATAAAGTACAAAGAAAATAGCTTATTAAATTTGCCACAATAATTGTAATAATTTTGGAAAATGAATACTCTGCTGAACTACCCTTAAGCTCAGAATAAGTGCTAGATTTAAAATCCATCATTTGAATAGGCAGGTACATGTTACTTCAAGAGAAAGCCAAAATGTAGAAAATACTATTCTTCCTTTCCATTGTCTTTGAATGAGAAAGAACACCTTAATCTCAATATATATTCCTTAGAAAATAGCTGTGGTTTCACATTAACTTATGCTGACTTGGGTTTAATTTTATCCTGAATTGTATTGTTATTTTATATTTTTATGACAAAATCACTTTCAATTCATGGTGAAACAGTTTATATGAAATAGTATCACCTATGTCATAGAATTTCTATCATGAATAATCATGTGTTTAACTTTGTATTCATAAAGTAACATCTATCATTTGCTATCAAAAGTCTCATAATGAACATTTATTTTTATAATAAATTGATTACTTAATCCCAACCCAGACATAGGGAAGTGGATATGAAGTGTCAGCCCAACCTAAAGATCTTTTGACAACTGATAACTGCTAGGAAGGGGAGAGATAGTGTCCTACAGAGATGGGACTCTTGGTGTGCCCAGTGGATAGGACCACACTGAAGGACCTTAAGGAACACAAATCACCGACTATAGACAATGTATAGAGAGTAAATTAAATTTGTCAGGAAGCAGTGAGTGGAAGTGTGAGTAGGCAGGCCAGCAAATTGTAATGTATTGCAAAAATTCTGGGCTGGAGAGATGGTTCCATTGTTAAGATCATTAGCTGCTCTTTGTACAAGACCAAGATTCAGTTCCTAGCACCCATATTGTGGCTAACAACTTTCTGTAACTTTGGTTGCAGTGCTCCTATGACTCTTCTGACCTCTGTAGGCATTATACAACACTGTTTCACTTACATACATGCAGAAAATACACTCATAGACATAAAATAATACAATACTTTTAAAAATAAAATTACAAAAATTCAAAAAATGAAATAGAATATAAGACATCAAAATATTGTATGATTTTATTCCAAGGTTTTGTTAAGATAATACATGACATTTTTAGGAGTAATAATATAAATTTCATAGGGCATTGAAATGGAAGCCAGTATATTATATTATTACATACATTTATAATAATCTGTCTCACAAAATAATACAAAGTAAGCTCTAGTGTTTCATGAATAACAGGTATTTGATGATGGGTAGTAATTTATATAATTTTACAGAAAAAATTCATACTTTTTACAGACTTAAAGATGTTCGAAAACATTGTCACCATGCAAAATTGGAACTAACTGGCAAAAAATGATGAGGAAACACAATGAGACTCAAAAAGTCCTACAAGCTCACATGTATCACATGCTACCCTGTGCCTTATAGTTCACTAGACGATATCCAAAGTTGGGGCTAGAGAGATAGCTCACTGGTTAAGAGCACTGACTGCTGTTGCAGAGGACCCCGGTTGATGCCCAGCACTTACATGGCACCAAACATCTATCAATAACTCCAGTTCCAGGGTATTTGACCCCTTCTTCTGACCTCCATGGGCATTGCACGACATGAGTACACTTACACATATGCAGACAATATACTCATACACATAAAAATAAAATAATAATTAAAAAGATGTCAAAAGTTGTATCATGATTATTCATAATCATAAATAGGAGTATATTTTTTTTTATTTTTGTAGAAGTGTTATTTCTTTGAAACACTTTACTGCATTTTCCAGTTCCTTCACTTGAAGAAAGCATAAAACGATATGTGAGTAAATTACACTTCTACTGCTTTGCATACGAATATGACACCTATTTGAAATTCTCCTTCCAATAAATTCAAGGTCCTTACAACTAAGTGGAGAATATTATTCAGTCTTACTCATAGTAGATATTACTCTACAATTTCTCTAAGAGAAGTCTCTACAGGGGCACAGTGATTGAAAGGGACAGAAGGAACAGAGATGTTTTTCATATGAAAGCATTAGCTTAATTTGTAATTTGAATGAGACATAGTACAGGAAAATTATGACTTTTCTTAACCAAATCCATATTTACTTAGCTATTGCAGAGCTTCTACATTTATTATATCTTGAGAAGAATGCATATTAGGCTACTAGAAATTAAGATTGGTATTGTAAGTGTAACCTAAGTTATCTTTATTAATCTCTATCAGGAGATAAAACATATAAGGAAAGGCA
>NW_008352267.1:358327-364079 GCF_000622305.1 Nannospalax galili | reverse complement strand
GGGTGACTTTTAGAAATTTTTAATTTTTAAGATTTTCAATACTCAGTGAATAGGATTTAAAAAAAATTGGGGGGGGACATTTCTTTTCACCACAGACTGATTTTATCAAAGCCTAGGACTATTCATTTTTATATTGCAACATGTGGCAAATTTTAGTCTCCAAATATACATTGTGTTCAGTGAAAGAATAAAGTATAAAAGAAGCTGGAAAACAATAACAACAACAACAACAACAACAGCAACAAGATGTTTCCAAAAATGCAAAACAACAAATGCAGCTATTTATATATTCATTAAAATTACATGTGTTCTTCTTTTATTATAATAATAAATTCCTTCTATGAATTTTAAAGTGACATAAACAAAAAATGATTTTGTGTTCTTTCCATATAAAACACCAAATTTTAATGAATATGTTGAAATGATGTTGTCTGTATCACTATCTAAGTGACCTCATCTTTACAAAACACCAATACCATCTATGAAACTGACTCGTGAGGAAACACCACAAAGCAACAAATAATACTATGCCGTTACTATATCCTTAGTGTTTGGGTTCAAAGTAATTAAATTACAAAAATGAAACATGATTTCTATACTTGAATAATTTTCAGTGACTATCCTGGCAGTCAAATTCCAGGCCTCCAGCATGCAATCTGCTTTCTTTTTTCCTCAGTAACCTCACAAATGACTCCCACCTGCTTCCAGTTTTGCTCAATCTTGCAGACCAGGATATTGTGCCCTCTGCTTTTTCACTGTGATTAGTAAACAATACAAAACAGAGACAATTTAATTTTGAAACAGTTGGCTTTTAATCCCCAAGAGAAGTGAGAAGCAAAAGCACACAAGGAATATTTAAAATTCTCCCATACCTAACAATACTCTCGTGGTTTCATTCTGTATACTGACGATTTGTAGAGTATAACTTGAATGTTTCCGTGCTTTCTTGATGCTACTCCATGATTCCTACATAGAATTTCCACCTCCTCAACAGTGCTGTAGTAGGCAGAAATGTAACAGTATGCCCCTTCTCACAAACTGTTTTCAGTTTGTCAAGCTATAACTAGCTACCATATTGTAGTGACTTTGGAAATGCGTAAAGATTATCATCAGTCAGTTAACAGTTACATAGTGAGATTAGTGGATATTAATCTCAATTAACTTATAGTAATTTTAAGTGGCTTTAAGAGGTAGAAAACAAAAGGAAGTTGTAATCCTAACTACCCAAGAGTACAGAGAGTGGCATGAATGGGAAATCCTGTGCAAGTGGAAGGGCCTGGAGGGAGACATGATAAGGGCAGGAAGCAGAATTTATGAGCAAAATTCAGCCCTGTTATACTAAGGACATTAGTCCTGCAATAGCAAATAGTTAAGACTGGTCAGGAGCCATCGTGATACTTGGGGAAGATCTTTCTCAGAACCTTCAACCAGGATGCCTCTGAGTTGTGAATTCTAGAGCAAAAGTATCAGTTCTGTCTCCCTGGGCTTACAGACCACAAAATCATGTTATTTTAAGATACTAATCTATGTTTCCATTTTAATGCAACCATGGAAGTCTAATACAAATTTGAAGGCCATACATTCTCTGTAAATAATTGAAACTGCATGATCATTTTTGTTAGTTATTTATTAAGCAACCCCCCCACACACACATGCACACAACGTAAACTGGAAACATTTCATACACTGTCTATAGATTCAATTATTCTTCATTCACTCATCAAGATGGAAGATTATAAGCATATATTATCTGAAGACAGATATCTGGACGCATGAGGGCATATTAACAGCAAAACAACTGCTAGTTAATATGATTTTTGAATGGCTACAAATGTGCATGTGTGTGTTTAAATAGAAAGGAAAATATTGAAAGAGAAAAACAGATTCTAAAAGCACTTTGATCCTTTATCCAACAAATTGAGCATGTTTTGTCACATGCTGTGTCAGTTACTGAAAATTCAATAGTGAACAAAGGGAAGTGTGGTTTCTACACTGTGAAACATTCAGTCCAGTGGGAAACCCAGAGTTTAGTCACACCATCACTCCAGAAAGTATTATTACAGTCTATACAGTTCAGGAAGGGCCTTGCCAGCCGATTTCAGGCATTTAGCTTTTATCCTATAAACAACAGGAAAGTACTGAACAATTTAACTTCAGAACTTTAGGTTTTTCTACTGGAAAGAAAGGTTACACCGACAGATCACGTTGTGGGAAAAACATTGTATACCATGAAATATATTAAATGTATTAAATAATGAAGAAAGGTTAAATCTAAGAGCTGGTAGTCATTAACACTTATGTCCTATATATTAGAGTAAAGAGAATATTCTGAAAATAAGATTCATTGAGAATTAAAGAAGTGAATTCAGTAATTATTTTGAAGGAAAGAAAAACTGATTTAGTGTCCATTAGAATTAATGTAGGGTGGTATTTACTTGAACAAGTTGCTTCCATCGATTGACAAATTGTATAAAGAGACTCGATTAGACTTGTAAAATTATGCTTTAATGATATTCTAATTTAAATTCCCATTCACAAATAATATGTGAATGTGGTTATTTAATTGTCACAGGTGTGAAGCTGAGTAATGATCCTCCAAAATATCTGTTTCTTGACCTCGGGAGCATGTGAAAGATAGCTTACATTTTAAATGGAAACTTAGATACAGCTTTATGTTAAAGAACGTAAGATGGTAAACTCTCATTATCTCAATGGTTTAGATATAATCACTAGGGATTGTATGAGAGGCAAGTGATCAGAATGAACAGTAAGAGATGTAACAGTGGAAGTTTGGTGTGAGTCTCAGAAAAAGTGATAAGCTCAGGAACTTACACAGATTCTAGTAGCTGAATAGGCCTGGGAGTAAATTTTTCCATCCAGGAAGGAACGAACTCTGCTGATACCTTGACTTTACATCAGTGAGACTGATTTTGGAATTATGACATCTGCAAATGTAAATAAACTTATTTCAAACAACAAGGTGTGGGTGATTTATTACAGTTTCAGTGGGAGACAGATGCAGAATACATTTATATATGTGTGAGTTTGTACCTAAATCAGAACAAGTGGACATCTAAATAGATGATTCACCTCTTACTACACTGGCCACCTACCAATGAATACCTATTACAGAATTGGTCATACAGTGTAAGACATGAATCTTTGATCTATCAACCCTATTTGACTTTTTTAAGCTGTAAGTTTTCTGAGGTTCCTTTTTCTCCATAAAATTCCTTTTCTAGAAAAAAAGAAAAAAACCTTGAAATCAGTAGCTTTTGAAATATTCCATACAACTAAAGTGATTACAGCATTTATGTGTAGATGGCCTGCTCTTGTGGCTATAATACATATTCCAGAAAAATGCAGTGCCTTTGAAGACAAGAAAATGAAGAGATTGCAAGCTTCAATAGTTTTGGAAAGTAGACAGAGGGGTTGGAAGCTGTCACCCTTTTCCCTGAGGCAACTTGAAAAGGAAAAGAGTTGCTTGTAAAGAAGAGCTGCACAACATCTCTGAGAAGATTGAGATCTACAGCCAGAGCTTTGCAGATTCTTATTTTCCCAGTCTGTGTGTATATCTTTGAAAGTAGCTCTTCAAGGACAGATGGGGGTTGGGAAAACAAAGCTGTTGCTTGTTACAGGCTTGTGACTTGACACCTCCCTTTTCCTTCCCAGAAAACATACCAAAAATTTGTTTACCTACATAGATGATATACTAATTATAAAAATCGTAAAATCCATATTTCATTAGATAAATGGTATAGATATTAGAATCTAGATTTATAATTTAAAACTTTAAGTGGAAATATTTTTATTGACTGTCTACTTTATACAATATATTTTGATTTAAAATTTTAAATCTCCTCCTCTATTTCCAAGTCCCCTTCCTAGTCCCAACCAGATTTCATGTAGTCTATTACATATAGTGGGTGTGAGTCCATCCACTGGAGTCTTTTTTATCTACCAAGAGTCAGGATCACACTAATAGAGACTGACTCTTCCCTCTAAGCAGCCATATGTGACCAATCATTCCTCAGGTAGGCTTGGGGTATTTTACCTACTTCCCCTTGTCTATGCTAGGATTTTGTTTGGCTTTGCTTGCATGATACTTATGCATGCTGTCATCATTGCTGGGAGCTCATATGAGTAACTTCTCAGCTGCCTAAAAACTAATTTTTTTAATATAATGATAATGTGCATGCTTTTTTATTTTGAAAGTTGTGCTCATAATACCTGAAAAGAATCTCCTTGTGACTCTGATGAATATTGGACACTTGAGAAATCTATACAGTATAATAAATAGTTTAAACAAGGCATAAGCAATCACTATAGAAATATAATTTATTATGGGTACAGAAATTCAGATATGTAAGAATAAGTTTTGTAGACACTATTGTTGTTTTTTGGAAGATTTTAAATATTTTCAGTAGGTTCCTAATTTTTCCTCTTGTATTTTAAGAGTATTGGGTCTTATGCAATAGTCGTTGATCCATTTGCAGTTGGTTATTGGGAAAGATGAAAGATAAGCATTAATTTCATTTTTCTGCTTGTTGTAATCCAAGTTTTCCACCACAATCTTTTGAATATATTGTCTTTTCTCCAATGTATATTTTTGACATCTTTGTCAAAGATTAAGTAGCTGTAGTTATGTGGAGTTATACCTGGGTCCTCTGTTCTAATTCATTGTTCAATGTTTCTGTTTTTGTGCTAATGCAACTTTGTTTTCATTACTATGACTGTAGTAAAATCTGAAATCAGATATGGTTGAATCTCCTGCATTATTTATACTATTCAATATTACATTTGTTATCCTTCATTGTGTGGCACCATAAAAACTTTGAGATTATTTTTGGTAAGACAATATTGTTGAAGACACCACAAAATTTTATTGGAGGGCACAAAAGCAAACCTTGAACTGACCAGAAAACCCTGTGTGCCAAGTAATTTTCATGATGCTAGAGATGCTATGCTAACTGATAGGTGAGAAAAGACACCAACGGTTTTATCTAGAGCTGGAGCTTGCATGCTACAATACTGACTTGCTGGGCAAAATGTGCTCCCTGGTGCAATAGTGGAAAGACTGTTTTGGGGATTAACCAACCACTCTTTTGATTAGATTTGAGGCGTTCTCCACAAGACAATATCCATGCCTGGTATTACAGACGTGTTCAAAATTTGTGACTAAGGAAGTCACAGGCCCAAGAAAAATAACTATTGATGCTGTTTTTCTAAATGGGAATATTGTCAATCTGTCTTTTAAATATTTTTGTTCACACCCATAGATTTGTGCTGTTCCTGATCTTAATCAGAGAAGCTTTTTATAGCTGTGGGTGGTGATTAACATAGTTGTTCAAATAACTGAAAATAAGTGATTGTGAATGCTCAGCCAAAAATGAGACATTTGTATCATCCGCCTTCCCCCAAGGCTCAGGGAACATAGTGGAAAGGGGTGGAAGGAATATCAGGGCTAAAGGATAGGCTATGGATATCCATATGGATAAGGGCTATGAAGTGCTGTCCTTTGGATATAACATGCTTGTTGCAGACAATAGCTAACAGAAACTCTGATTACCTGTACAAGATCTACACAAAATCAAAATAGCTAAATATTTCAGTCTGGCCTGTTTAGAGGCTACTGAACCTCTAGCTGAGGAGCTATTGGGAGTTGATGGCTGCTGGGAAGGAAGAGCCACTTTTCTTTAGGAGTGTGGTGTCTGGTTCCTCACATCAGGGTAGATGACACCACATTTTTATT
>NW_008352267.1:325288-358307 GCF_000622305.1 Nannospalax galili | reverse complement strand
ACAAGTAAATAAACAGATAATAAATAAATAAATAAATAAATAAATAAATAAATAAATAAATAAATAAATAAAATAAGAAGTCATGAAGATGGGAGCAAGAATTGTTGGAATCTATCTCCTGGGAGGAGATGGAGGCAGAGACTGATGGAGGATATGATCAAGGTACATGCTATACATACATGAAAAATATGAGGTACTTGTTCAGCCATGTTTTTTGCTGCTCTTTTCACAATACCTTAGAAATGGAAAAAACTTAAATGACATTAACTGATCTATAAATACTAAAAATGTGTTACTTTACACAGGCGATACTTAGTAGTGATGAATTCAATAATTTGCATGTAAATTGGTGAAAGTAGAAGTTGTTATATTAAGTGAAACAACACAGACTCAAAAAACAAGCTCTGTATGTGCTCTCATTTATGAATTCTAGCTCCAAATCTTTAGATAGATGTGTATCTCTCACCACTCATCAAAGGAGTTTCTCTCTGCAACAGAGACTCTTACAAAGTTCCACAGCTAGTCAAATGCAGAGAATGACTGTGAGGTGTGCAGTCCAGAGTAACTCATCTACAATGCAACCTCTACACTTAAGGTTCAGGGAACATAGCAGAACATGGAGCAAAAAGAATGTTGACACATATCTTAACTGTCATCAGAGAAAATTCCTCATGCAACAGAGGGAGATTAACCCAGAAAGCCATAACTGGCCAAAATGTAGGGAATAAGACACTGCAGACTGCTTGTGCCTGAATAGACTTCTGTATCAAACATCTGCCACCCAAATCTCAGGGACCATCAAGGAAGAAAAAACTGAAAGTTTGTAATAGTCAGAGGTGGTGGATGATCATAAGGAAACAGAGTTTTCCAGACAATTGGAATGTTACCCATTTGAATTCACAGCAAAGGTAACAGTTGCACAAGACCCCACACACGCTCAAGCCAGATGAAGTTCAAGCATGGACTTGGGGAAGTGGCTAATACTCTCCAACTTTGCCTGAAGACTTGTTTGCAATGGATAATTCCATGGAGGAGGGTCTGTTTTCATTAAGATGTACTGCTAGATAGGTTAAGCAGACTCCAGTGAATGGACCCACGCTGAAAGAAATTTGGGGACACAAGTTTGACTCTATAGGCCTTAATATATAGAACAAAACACAAGAAATTGAGAATGGGGTCTATAAGAAGTGTATAGGTAGAGAGGATCTAAATGTGCTTAAATACACTGTGTGAAACTTGCCAAAATTCAATAAAAATAATACTATGAAGCAACAAAAAGTTAGACATTAAATACATATTTGTATAATATTCATGGATGAGAAATTTTAAAATCTTGAAATGATTTCTACTCTTTCCAAACTGATCTGTTAATTTTAAAAAATCAGTATAAATTACAGACATACTGTTCCTAGAACTTGAAATAAGGCAAAATCACAGGGAGCCACCAAAGCCAAGATATTACTGAAAATTCAGGCAAGGAAATTATGTTAAATATATCAATATTAACTGTAAAATTACAAAGTAATTTACTTTGGCATATGTAGTCATAATTAGTACAATAAAATCAAAGATTGAGCAAAGAGTAGATCCCAGCATGGAAACAACTTATGACAACGATTCCCTGGCATGTCACTTGAAAATGGAGAAGGAATTAACAAGCAGTCCATTTGTGATTTTCCCTTCACAGAAAAAGAAATTTAAGGTAATCTCTATGTCACCTCACACACAGTGTTAGTAAGTAATACAAGAGAAACTACTTAAATGCAAAGGCAAAATTCACATTTTTAGTTAAAGAATATTGTATGCCAGTAGGATAGGGTAGTATTTCTCAAGTACAGCACAATAATAAAGCCATAAAAAAAACACAAATCTGACTCTTTTTAAAATTTTTTTATTTATTATTTTTATTTTATGTGTATGCGTGTATTTCCTGCATGTAGGTAACAGCACCCATGTTGTGCAATGCCCACGGAGGTCAAAAGAGGCTATTGGATCTCTTGGGACTGGAACTATGGACAGTTGTTAGCTGCCATGTGGGTGCTGGGATTTGAACCTGGGTCTCCTTCAAGAACAACCAGTGTTCTTAACCACTGAGCCATTTCCCCAGTCCCAAATCTGACTCTCTTAACATAAAGAAATTATCTTCCTCAACATAGGCTTAACAGTGAAGTGCAAGATTAGAAGTGAATCATTGTGATATGTATAAGTAAAATGTAGAAAAATTCAGATTACTTAACCAATTCGAACATTTTGTAAAGGAAACACACATAGCAACAACGTACACAGAAGCAGATGCATATTTGCGACAAAGGTAAAATGAATAACAAAAAAAATAAAGATTTTCCACTTTACCAATAAGATGAAAAACATAAATTCTGACTCAAAAATGCCTCATGATTACACACTGATCAAACTGGCCAGCTTTGCAATGCAATTTCCCAAAGCAAGGATCCAGACAAACAGAAGGTGCCTACCACATGTATTTCTAAGAATATATGCTGGAAATTTTTCCATGTTAAATAATATTTTCATGACTTGATTTTGTTTAATTTTAATAAGCACCAGTTCAAAATTTCTGTATATTACTTAAAATAATGGCAGATCTAGGATATCTTAAGATTTGATAAGATATTGTAATATATTTGAAAAACATGAATTCTACATTAGAAAATTGTTATTTTTAATTTCTCAACCCAGTTAAATTCTTGTAAATGTTCACATTTGCCTAGTTTCATTAGTCATAGCCAGAAAACTGTAAACAGAGGAAGATAAATTCCAGCATGCCACAGAGGTAATAAAAGTCTTTCTCCAGAATGACAGACGTCTTCTGTTAAAAGTAATGGATGCTAGTCTCTCTTTGCAATAAAGCTTTTTTATCTTATATCTTCATGACATTAATCAATAAATCTGGTATCTTCAGTCTAGTCAAGACAATTATTAAATATGTACCCAAACTGTTGAAGTGATGTACTTACACACAACCTCATAATATATCACTGTCGATCTGGCTAAGATATAATAGATATATTTTTTAAAGAAGGAAGGATGCAAACGAGTAAATAAAAATAATTTATATCAGAATACAAAGTATATTTTATCATCTAAATGAAGAAAAGTAATAGGAACTTCGGAAATTTTCTGTATGAGACTGTGCTTTATTATATACAAAAGGAACTTTTTTCATTTTATGCTCTTTTGAGTTCTAAGACAGTGGAAGCATACGCATCTGAGATTGTTAAGGACAAGATTCACTACACACAGTATAAACACAATCCTTTTTAACCACAATTATTTCTTATACCGTTAGCCCTGGAATGAAGACTTTGAATTTAAGCTGTAATTTGAAAGATCATCATCTTTATATCTAGCTAAGAGATTTTGTAAATATCAAGATGAAAATGAAACTTATTTTTATCATGTTTCTGCTGAATGCACTTTCATAAGGATTCTTTTGACTTTAAGAAACATAAAAAATGTGAATAAACCTGGTTGAAGTAGAAAGAGAATTTATGATTTCAATTTAAATGCTGAGAAATCGGGTGTGCACCCAGTTCTGTGTGTTTTATGAGGTTACGAGGTCATGAGGTCATTAGCATCTCTCTGAGGGCTATCTTGCATCTAGGCAGGGCTTATTTAATTATTTTTTTTAACCTGACTGCAAGACAACTGTGGTAGTTCCAGACCTTAAACCCCTTAAGTTCTCATTCAGTGAAAGCAAAAAGGCTCAAAATCTCCCAATACTAAGTTGTTTGAAAAAATAAAAATAAAAAAGTAAGGCAGTCATTTCAGGGCTAATTCTTGTGAGCTTTCAGACTAATGTTTCTGTGGACCTTTACCCCAAAGGGAATTTGTCTATGCTGACTTCCTATTGGCAAGACAGTGTACACTTAAAGGAAAGACGCTGCGTGTTACATGAAGAAAATTAATTTTGTCAACTCTTACTCAACATATGGAGATTGTGTAAAATGGAATGAAAAGGTTACTTGTTCAAATGCATTAATGGAATTCTAGGGATTGTCAGCATAACAATGAACCATAGGGCCCTTCTCAACAGAGTCCTGTACTACTGCCTGAAACAGATGATGATAAAGTGTTTTCTGAGAACTGTTTAGCAAATAGAACAGCTAAATTCCTACCAAAAATAAATAAATAAAAATAGCATATGTCCTACACAGGAATTGGTTTAAAGATTTATTTTACCTTTCATGATTTTAATTCCAACTGTTAATTTTTAAAGTTTGGAACAAGTCATGAACTTAAAAAGCAAAGCTAGTCAATAACACAAAATAACATGAAACATATCATCTTTTTCTTGTAAATTATATATTTTTTCTACATCTTAATTTCTATGTATTTTATATGTATTCCATTTTCTCCTTCATTTTTGTTTGTATATGCCAGCATTTCTTTCTATCAAATAGGAGGATCTTCTACACGTGTTTGTGATGCCATGTTTTCCAGTTCCTTTCCCAGCTGACTTCTCTTACTCAGTGAAGTTTTAATTGGGTTGATCTCAGGTTCCCCAAAGCTTCATTTTTTTTCCTCTCCCATCTTTGTCAGTATAATGTCATTTGGTCATGATATTTCAGTTTTCATTATTTAGTTTAACTATGATTTCCATAGAATGAAACACAAAGTCATGCCCAATAAATATTTGATGAGTAAATGCATATAATTAGTCTCTTTCCCACTGTTATACCTATTCCTAGTCCCAATTATGACTGAATTCAATCATTTAATTATATACATATACATGTGTTTGTGTATGTATGTGTGTATGTATTAGAGCCCAGCAAAATCCTAAGAACAAAATAATTATCAAAGCAAAACATGATTTAATTTTATATGAATTTGGTTAGTTATTTCATTTATCCAAATTAATTTTCCATAGTTATGAGAGGTCTAAATTTTGATGCATAGTAGCCATGTGTGCCACAATGCAATCAGGTTATTTTGTCTTAATATTTTGTCTTAAATATAATTTTCTTCCTGCATCTATGAGAATAATTATATCTTGCAATTTCCTGAATTGACAAATCTTAAATTAGAAATTGTGGGGGGGTGGGGGCTCCTGTTTTCTTATGTTCCAAAGTGCATTGTCTTTTAATTTAGGAAAACATTAAAAAACACGAAAAATTTTGCCTTTCTGGATTACTTTACAATTATGTTTCTTGTACCAGGTTGTCATTACTAATTATTCATGTTTATATCTTACAGTGAATATAAAGTTACTGACACTCCATGTTTTTAAACAAAATGATATTAGCACATTATTTTCTTGCTAAAGACATTACTAGAGTACAGATGTGCAGATATGTTTGCAAAACATCTGTAATTACAAGAGTTACTGTGGAAGAAGTTATTGGCATATTCAGTGAGCACTTAAAGTATTGATCTTACTGAAAGGAATAATCTTAGACAACTTATTTGTTTGATTTATTTTTAATATGGCACTTCAGTCATCTACTTTGGAGCTGACCATAATTTCCCATCTTCTACAAAATATTAAGTATAGTGACCAAAAGAATTAGCGTACCTGACAGTAGAATAAAATTCCAACATTGGCTTTTATGTTCAAACTTTGCCTTTAAAAATTGGTATTTCTGGCCAGGGTTGGTGGTACATGCATTTAATCCCAGAACTTGGGAGGCAAAGGCAGGCATATCTCTGTGAGATCTAGGCCAGCCTGGTCTACACAGTGAGTTCCAGACCAGTTGCAGCTACAGGGAGACACTGTCTCAAAAAGACCAAAAAAAAATTATTTTATGTCAAATGGAATCACATTGTATACTCATCCATGTAAATAATATATCTCTTATCACTCAAATTTTAATACTTTTAAAATATTTATTTTTATTTGTGTGTATATTTGTGTGCTTATCCATGGGTGTTTGGGTGTTTGTTGAGGCCAGAAAATGATATCAGACTTCCTGGAGCTAGAGTTACAGGTGGTTGTGTGCCTCCCAGCATGTGTGCTGGGACTTGAACTCTTTTTCAAGAGTAGCAAATACTCTTAACCTCTGAGCCATTTCTTTAGTCCACTTTTTATTTTCATTTATTTTTTAAGTATTCTACTATTTTTATTTTATGTGTATGACTGAATAATTAAATTCATACATGTATAAGTGTACCCATGTCATGTAATGCCCACAAGGTCAGAAGAGGGTGTCAGATCCCCTGAACCTGGATTTACAGACTGGTGTTAGCCACCATGTGAGTGCTGGCAACTGAACCCTGGTCTTTTTCAATATCAGTCAGTGCTCTTAATTGCTGAATCATCTCTCCAGTCCCCAGCCCATCTTTTATATTTTCTTAGTAACCAAATCAATAACGTTTTAAGAAAATATGAATTGTGGGCTGGAGAGATGGCTCAGTGGTTAAGAACACTGGCTGTTCTTGCAGAAGACCCAGGTTTGAATCCCAGCACCCACATGGCAGCTAACAGTTGTCGGTAACTCCAGTTCCAGGGGATCTGATGCCCTTTTCTGACCTCCACAGGCATTGCATAACATGGGTGCACTCACATACATGCAGGAAATACACACATACACTTAAAATAAAAATAATAAAATTTAAAAAAAGAAAATATGGATTGTAAAATTCATTTTCTCTTGATTAATATCTTATACGTTCATTTATTTATATTTTGTATATGGTATGTGCTCTTAATGTGTTTATCTTGTTATATGATGGGCCTTTATATAAATGTTACTAATAGTAATAGAAACGGGTATACAGAATCAGAACAAAAAGCACAATATCACCACATATTCCCTGGGGAGATGCTTTAATTACAAGACCTTTTTCATTAATATACTATTTTAAACACATACTGGTGAATATTAGCTGTGATTGTAGCTTAAATTTGAAGAATGTAGCTTAAATACTAATGTACCAATGTGCTTTACAAAGCATTGAAAAACATATAATGAACACTAAGGCTGAAAACACTTTATATTATATAGAAAGAAGTTGCTAATTATTTTATAAAACAACCAATATACTCAAATAATTGATTACTTTTAATTTTGTAGACAAGATCTTATACTGTAACCCAGCAGGGTTGGAACTGTGTCCCGTGTTGCCATCAAACTGACAGCAACTCTCTTGCCTCTGCTTGGTAAATGCTGGGATTACAAGATGGAGCCACCAAACTCAGGTTACCGATTCATATTTCAGAACATATAACTAAGTTGAGTTAATTCTCACGATATCTAGGGAACAAAAGATGATTTGTGGATCCACATTATCCAGATTTGTCAGAATAATGATTTAAAGCTGTAATCATATAGTTCAAATCAAATAGAATGTAAAGAGATTAATTAGTTGAATTTACCTATTGGGTAATTCAAAAGAAAGTCCAAAGTGTCTTTGGATCATCAGTCCTTTGAGAATTTCCTAATTTCTGTATTTTTCTTATAATTATCTTGATATTCTTTTTCTTCATATTCAAAGCCAAACTCATGCACGTAAAACAGCTCTTGAGTAAAAAGATAGTTTTACAAACACATAAGGCATGATTTATTACACACATCATACATATTTCCATTTTTTTAGATTTCTTCTGATATTTTGCAGTACTACAAGAAATTACAGAGGATGTAAGTCTGTGCAAATATCTTTCTTAAAAATTATTGAAAGGAATGGATTGTTAAAAGTTCTGAAGGTTTATACTTTTTTTTCAAAGTGGGAAGATTAGTAATCAGAAAATATACAAAGGAGAGAGGGAGGTGGGAAAGGAAGAGCAAAGAACGGAGAGAGAAGGGAAGGAAAGAAAGTAGGAAGGAGGGAAGGAAGGAAGGAAGGAAGGGAGGGAGGGAGGGAGGGAGGGAGGAAGCAAGAAAACTACACTAAGTTAAGCAGACTTTGCTTGGAAGATCTCTGTGCTGAGACTATTAGCCAACCAACTTTCCTAGACCCACTCTTTGTGTATCCCTGCCAAAGTGGTCCTGGGAAAGGCAAAGCTAGACATTAAATCCTTAGGTTTAAGACAATAAAGAACCTTTGAGGCCAATGTAAGCCTTCCAGGCCCCTTGTTCTAGCAATTTCTTCCATCTCCAAGGATGTTTAACAGTTGTACGTCGGCGTTATGCTGGCTCTTGGAGACCTTTGATGAGCAAATCGGGCATGATCACTGGCCTGATGAAGTTAGAGACATGGTCAGATAAAGCAGACATAAGTGAAGACCAAAATTCATGGAGAATGTCATTATGTGAAGGGATGAACAAGAACTGAGGGCGTACCATTGGCCCTTCTCCTTGCCAGATGATGGGGGAGATGTCCCTAAATGCCAATGACTTTAAAATGTAGGTGCTGAGGATCCAAACTCAGGTTTTCACACTTGCACAGCAAGTGGTCTTACTCACTGAGCATTCTCCCCAATCCTAGAAACATATTTTTGAGGTGCACTGGAATTGTTCATGAGAAGAGGCTAGCAGACTTACTGGACATTCCCATCCAGAGCGTCAGTGAGACAGTGGCCAGAACAATTTAGGAGGACCAAGACGACCTAGCTGATGATAGCTTTCTCTATCGCAGAAAAATGAGCTGCAGGAGTGAGTTACAGTGGCATGGGTCACTTAGCACAGGCTTAGCCTCAGGAAAGTAAGGGATTGTTTCTTTCTGATGGCTTCTGAATTTTCTGAGAAAGAAAATGAAAGGTTGCAACTTATGTGAAAAGGGAGAAAGCAGAGTGGGAGGGTGGAGAAGATTGGCAAAGGGGTCTGCAAATGATGTAGACTAGGAAAGATGAAAAGGTTAACAATATGTGAAGTGAAAAGCAAGTCGCATAACAGCATGTCTGTATTATGATACATTTTGGACAAAGGAAAATTGTAGTATACATATTTTGCCCATGTATATATTATATGCACATGCATATATATATATATATTTCTTGATTAGTTGTATGCTAAATCACTTAAAATGCTTCACTTTATGCATTCTCTGTATTTTCTAAATTTAGTAAAATGAATTTCTTTTGAAATAATAAAATAAATAACTCTTAAATGTATACAAAAAAGTTTTATGAAAAAGAAGAGCCAAAATCAATACCTTAAAGTGTACTTATGCAGAATTATGAGAGGAAAGAAAAGAGGTTTACATGTGGCTTGTGGCTTATTTTTGGAGGATAAGTATTTACTTTTCTGTTGCCAAAAAAATAAATAAATAAAATAGTTTCCTATGGAACTTGCTTTATTGAGCATTTGCCTTATTTACTGGAAAAGAAGTAAATATAATGTTTTACACAAATTATGTAAATGAAGTCTGTGTATTTTTTTTGAAGATAGAATATTAAAAAAATAACTAGGCACTGTATCTGTGTAAATGTGTATAGAACACTTGCAAAAGCCATTTCGTTTCTCCCTTAGGGAATCTGCGAAGTCTATGAAAATGAGTTAAACATAGTATGCTTGCTGTGTAATTGTCTGACATGAAAAGAGATGAATTAAGATGTTGTGCATGTGGTACACCATCTGTTTCTGTTTTTGTTGTATTCAGCACATGCATCTATTCTTATTCAGCTATAAGGAAGCACTTAATCTTAATTTACGCATCAAATTATTGCAAAAAATGTTTGTATGTGTAAAAATTTCCTCAAATGTGGGCCTAGCTAAAAGAGAAGCAAATATACAAAGTAAGACTTTATCTTCAGGATGAAATTAAATAAAAATATGGGTAAATAATGAGATCTAAATCAATAAAATGAGAACAAGTTGACACAAAGGCTTTATTGGCAATCGTCTGTATGATTCCTCCAGTCTAGGAAACTGCCAAAGCTTCCATCAAAAACTTAATAACATTTTACCATATTTGTAATAATTTCCTCTAAAAACTGTGTATATGTCCTATAAGACTGGCATATATATATATGCAAATACATACATATAAGCATGATTATATAAGAATCATTTCAAAATATAAGTCAGTTAAAGATAATAATGTTATTTTGAATAAAAATGATCACAAAGTGGGTATTCTGAAAATGAATAACAAATCTGTATTTCAAATGAACAAAATGTTAAGCATATGTTTTTGTTTTTAATTTTATTTATTATTTTTTATTTTATGTGTGTGTATGTATTGCCTGCATGTACATAAATGCACTTGTGTCATGCAATGCCTGTGGAGGTCAGAAGAGGCTGTCCGATCCCCTGGAACTAGAGTTACGGACAGCTGTTAGATGCCATGTAGGTGCTGGGATTTCAACGTGGGTCTTTTGCAAGAACAACCAGTGTTCTTAACTGCTGAGCCATCTCTCCTGCCCTTCAAATGAGCAAAATGTTTTATAAGGGAAAATACAAGATTTTTGAATGTCATACTTTGATTATACTCTTAGATCATAGTATACAAATATTTCTATGTGTAAATCATTCTATAATATGTATTTCACCTTACATATATATTTGTCAACTGCATAATAGATATATAATAAATACGACATTTACAAATACTATGCCATTTTATTTTTAGATAATATTTATTTTAATTTACACCTGAGTGAATTTTCTTACAAAACTTTTGTATTCTTAACAAAAGCAAAAATACTGTATACTATGCAATAGTTGGATGTATCTTAGTTTTTTTCTGTGTTGTGCATAGATGCATGAAAGTGTATTTTTGTTTGTGTGTGTGTATGTGTGTGTGAACAGGAGAGAAATAAATGGGAGAGAGAGGAAGAGAGGAGGAGGAGATGGAACAGAAGGAGAAGAAGGATATAGAAAATGAGGAGGAAGATGAGGAAGACAAAAACTGAAACTAAGTTGAAACTGAAAATAGTTGAAAGGTATGTAGATAATTTGAGAAAGCACATCAAATATGGGAGAACTCTTAAGGGGAGATATACGTCACTGAAACAGAGTTTTTTTGTAGGTATATTGTGTCACTTTCCTCGGGGAGTTGTGAAGAAATGTTTATTCATCCAAGTTAAGGCACCATCAAATATCAAGAAATAATTCTAGGGGCTGGAGAAATGACTCAGCTTAGAAGAACTGGCTGCTCTTGAAGAGGACCTGGGTTCAATTCCCAGCATTCACATGGCATCTGTCTTTGTAAACACAGTTCCACGTGATCCAATGCCATCTTCTGATCACCACAGGCATTGTACTTACATATATGCAGGCAATACAGTCATACACATAAAATAAAAATTAAATTAAAAAAAAAGAATTCCATCCAAGTTTGGCTTTGTGAATCAATGGGTCCGTTGAGTTTTACTTATAAGACCGTGAGTAAGGGTTATTCAAGGACAACAATCTACAATAGCTCCCCCAGGTTGGATGTCAACTCATGAAAACAGCATCCTGGAGTTCCCTACCCACCTTGCATGTGTCTTCAATAAAGTCTCTTCTCCCCAATAGCTGTTTACTGGTTATATAACTTTAGTGAGAAGCTTGAGGAACACCACTACTTTCTGAGCCTCTTAGTTTTGTAAGTTTTTGACTGCCTGACCTTCATGAGTTCTACTTTCTGAGCCTCTGAATTTTGTAAGTTTTTGGCTGTCTGGCCCTCATGAGTTTTATCAGCTTCCCAGTCTTTTTATCCTCTCTTCTACTTCTGGGAAAGAATACTTGTATTCAAAGGAAACAGCTACATGAGGGATCCCCTCCTCCCCAAATTCTTGTCTGTGCTAATAACAATCTCCTGTAGTCCCTGGTCACACTTTCACATAGGAGTTTTAGAATACACTTTAAAGAAAAAATGAAAATTAAGAGTGACCCTCTTTACATTTGAAATTTTACAAAATATTTGGTTCAAAATAGTGAGTATACTATCATATGTTTGAACCCCCTTATGCAGAAAAGAGATGGTTTAAATTTTGTCCTTGCACTGTCATCCTTAAGTTCTCCCAATAATTCTTTTTCTTTAAAATGTTTTGTTTTTTATCTTTATTTTATGTGTATGAGTATATTGCCTGCATGTAAGTGCACACATGTTGTGCAGTTTCTGCAGAGGCCAGAAGAGGGCATCAGATCACATGGAATTGGAGTTATGGATGGTTATTAGCTGTCATACGGGTGCTGGGAATTGAACCTGGGTCCTCTGCAAGAGCAACCAGTGCTCTTCACTACTGAGTCATCTTTCAGTCCCCATTCAATGATTCTTTTTCATATTTTGATGGATAATAGTATCTTTTGTAAGTATTGTTTACTTGAATGCTCTAATTTTTATGATTCCTAACTTTGAGACAAGGCTAGAGCTAGGAAAAATCAACAGGCTAGGAATAACTGAAATATAAAAATCATAGTAATTTTGACCTTGTGCATAAATGTTAAACAGTTTGAGCAAATATATTTTTGCTCAATTTAACTTTTCCTTAAAAATTGGGAGTTGTTGGCCTACTATTTCCTAGAGAGACATTAGAGAAAATAAAGATAAAAATTCTTATTCTGCTCATCTTTTATGCTTTTTTCAAACAATTACTATAAATAATCTATATACCTTGAGATTTCTTTTGTTGTTTCTTTTATTAGTTCTTCATGTCTAAATTTTTTCAGTAACCATTTTAACTTTTCCTTAAAAATTGGGAGTTGTTGGCCTACTATTTCCTAGAGAGACATTAGAGAAAATAAAGATAAAAATTCTTATTCTGCTCATCTTTTATGCTTTTTTCAAACAATTACTATAAATAATCTATATACCTTGAGATTTCTTTTGTTGTTTCTTTTATTAGTTCTTCATGTCTAAATTTTTTCAGTAACCATATTAAATTAGAACATCTGAGTTTATTCCATTTTGTGATTTATTTTTTTCTGTTTCATATGACTTTAAAGCCTTCAGGTCATTCTAAAAAGATTCTACTGTTCAACAATCCATGTGACTTATAAACAATACTCACTATATTCTTAAGCTATGCCACTGAATTATTTATATATTATCAACATAAAATTTAGCTATTTGAAAGTATAAAGACTCCAAGAATATTTTTATTATGAAATTAGTGATTTGCAAACTGTTTACATTAGAGTGAATATTACATTATCTATTATAAAAGTTATCACATAGCTTAAGTCTTTTTCCAAGCAGTCTGGCACCTAAAGTTTTGTTAATGAAATAGAACTCTCTACTAAACAGTGATTAATGATCTTTTCTCCATTGTGTTCATGGCAATTTTGTCAAATGTCAGGTGGTCATAATGCATGTACTCATGTTTGGGCCTTCTATACTGTTCCACTGATCTATTTGCCTGTTTTTGCTCCAGTGCCATGCTATTTTTGTGAATATATCTCTGTAATATATTTTGAAAACTTATATGTGAATCCCTAAAGCATTATTCTTTTTTCTTAAGCCTGCTTTTTTCAGTATCCTTTTTGATTCCATATGAATTTTAGAATGATTTTCTCTAAATCTGTGAAAATGTCATGGGGATTTTGATTGACATTTCACTGAATCTATAGATTGCTTTTGGTAGGACTGTCATTTTCACAATATTAATTCTATCAATTCATGAGCACAATGGGTCCTTCCATCTCCTGGTGTCTTCCTTATCTCTTTCATTAAATAGTTAAATTTTTTTTTTGGTCTTTTTGAGACAGGGTCTCTCTGTAGCCCCAGCTGTCCTGGAACTCACTATGTAGACCAGGCTGGCCTCTAACTCACAGAGATCTGTCTGCTGTACAGATCTTTAATGTCTTTGGTTATGTTTATTCTTAAATATTTTTTTGAGGCTATTGTGAATGCGAGGGTTTCCATGAATACTTTCTCTTATTGCTTGGTTTTCATACTAATTTTTGAAACTAGATTTGTAACCTGCCACTTTCTTAAAAGTATTGATCATTTCTATCAGTTGTTGGGTGGAATATTTTGAGTTTCTTATGTATAATATATTGTGTGCAAATAGTTATAATTTAACCTCTTCTTTTCAAATTATTGTTCTAATTTCCTTCTCTTTTCTTAAGAGTAAGGGTTTCCAGCATTATATTTAAAAAGATTGTAGATAATGTACAGTCTTATCTGGTTCCAGATTTAAATGAAAATCCTTCCAGTTTTTCCCTATTTAGAATGATGTTGATTGTGGGATTATTATATGTTGCTTTTATTATATTATTATGTTCCATCCAGTCCAATTCCCTCTAGGACTTTTAGCATGAATACATGTTGGAATTTTCAAAGGTCTTTTCTTTATCTATTGAGAGGACCATGTTAATTTTGTCTTTATGTCTATCTGTATGATTTATTACATTTATTGACATATATATTGAACCATCCATGCATCTTTGGAATAAAGCTGACTTGATCATTATTGAAAGATCTTTTTGATGTGTGTCTCTATGTGGTGTTCAAGTATTTTGTTGAGAATCTTTGTGGCTATGTTCATTAAGGACATGGGCTTATAATTTTCTTTTTGCTGTGTCTTTCCCTGGTTTTAGAAATAAAGTGATCCTGGCTTTATGGAAGTAGTTTGGGAGTTCTAGCTGTGTTTCTATATTTTTGAATAACTTAAGAAGTGTTGGTTGCAGATCTTCTTTGAATGTCTGCAATAAACCTGTTGTGAACCTGGGTGTGGGATTTGTATTACTCTTTCAATTTCTTATTTGTTATCAGTATGTGTAAGTTGTTGATTTCTTCTCGGTTCAACTTTGGTGGTTTCCACGAATTCTGAAATTCATCCATTTCTTCTAGGTTTTCAAATTTAATAGAAAATGAGTCTTTAAAGTATTACCTTCTAATGTTCTGAATTTGTGTGTGTGTGTGTGTGTGCATGCATGTGTTGATGTGTGTCTGTTGTGATGTTTCCCCTTTCACCTCTGATTTTCTTAGTTTGGATTTTCCCTTTCTTTTGGTTAACTGTGCTAAGGGTCTGTCTATCATGCTTAAATTTTCAGGAATCAGTTCTTAGCTTCATTGATTCTTTGTAATAATTTCTTTGTTTTATTTTATTAATTTCTACTCTGATTTTTGTGATTTCTTCTCATTCACTAGTTTTGAATTTATTTTTTTCTTGCCTTTCCAGAGTCTTGAGTTGTACTGTTAAGTCATTTATAGGTGCTTTTTCTGATTTTTCAATGTTAGCATTAAAACTATAAACTTCCATCTTAGAACTGCTGTTAAATGTTCCAGAGTTGGTTTTTTTGTGTGTGGGGGGGGGCTGTTATCATTTTCATTTAGTTCTGGGAATAATTTTCTTTCTTTCTTTTTTAAAAGTAATACAAAACTATTTACTGATCACTGTTCACCATTATTTACGATAAAGAAAACAATATACCATTGGACAACAGTCTGATACTACAAGTTATTTTCCTAGGTGCTGTTGAACCAGTAACCCAAATACTGAAAAGATTAAGCCTACCAGTCAGGAATGAGTCAGGGTTAAGAACAACATACAGTTCAATAATATATATTACCAAATTTTGTTTATTCACCCATGTGAACTGTCCTAATATTGTCAACATCTCTAACCATAATTACATTTCTGTGAGTTTAGATGTTCCATGAATTATAACCTTTTAGTACCCAGATTTCAACTTACTCTATATGAATGACTCACTAGAGGACCCTTCACAAACTATTTGTCTGGTTCCTTTGAGTGTAAGAATTGGGTTTGTAGCAATAAATTTTGAAAATAAGCAGCATTTATGTAAGAATACACATGAATTCTGATGTGGCTGTCCAACTAACATTATCATCTATTTAATTTTGAAGGTTTTGTCTTCAGGAAAATTTTTAACTGAACCAAATTGATTCTTCCATTTTTCACTATGATATAATCCCATCAAAGTATGTTATTTTTGTTTTGGTGAATTAGAAAAAAAAACAGTCACATTAAATATTTTATGCATATACACTAATATAAACAAAACCAGAATGGTCTTTTTGTATCCCACTTAAAAATAAATTCTGACTGAGTAGTGGCTGGAAAATAGGCCCCAACATTTATAGAAAAAGTTGCTCTTCAATGCAGAGGAAATACATTATGGCATCAAATATTCTTTAGTTAAAGGAAGCAACTACAGATAGCTTTTATTGGTTCAAAGTAACCAGTGCTTTCTAATGACAAAAATCAAAAAAAATACCCCAACAACTATCACACTTTCAAGACTGATATATCAAACTTGATTTTCATTAGAACATTTTTCACACTAGGAATCCAAAAACCAAGATCCAGATTTTATATATCTATATCATCTATATCTGTCTATCTGTCTATCTATCTATCTATCTATCCATCTATGTAAAAAATATATGTTAAAATTGCAAACAATTTTTGAGCTTCATCTTCTGGACAAGAATGTCAAGTCAGTCTCTCTTCATAAAACGTAACTCAATCTGAGGACATTTCATATTTGCTTCTTTGGCCAGCATCATGTCAGCCTCATCTGAATCCTTCCATTTCATGAGAGACATCAATTCTCCACTGTTGTCTCTGGCACTGATGTTTCATTCAGGATTAAGACTGCTGTCAAAGCCTCTTGGTTTATCAGCAGCATGTCTTTTCTTCTTTGAATTGCTAACATCAGATTCAAAGTCAGATAAAGATTTTCTTTTTGTACCAACTTTTTATTTACCAGCTTGCTGAGAATTAAGAAAAGCTTCAATTAACTCTGGAGAATCTAAATTTTTTTTGGGTTCCCAAGCATTATCAGCATCTGAAAATCCCTTTCACTTTAGGAAATACTCCACCTTCCCTCCCATTCACTACATATTGATCCAGTACTTTCTCTACCACAAATTCTTCAGCTCTGCATCTTTAACTTTTTGCTCTTCCCATTCTGTTTCTTTCCCATATTTTGCAATGTAGTTTTATTGGAGGCCATTTTTTTAAAATGCGGACTTGAATAACCTTTCCTCAGCTTGCTTGAGATGGAAGCAAGCCACCAACTTCATTGTCGTGATGTTCCTGGCTGCAGGTCCTGCAGTGTCTCCAGCCCATGTGCCTCAGCTCAGCCTCATCTGAGGGAAGGGGGCTTATTTCTTTCATAATTTCTTTTTGCCATATTCATCATTCAGGTGTGTTGTTTAATCTCCATAAGTTCAAGAAGTTATTAGAGCATCTTTTGCTGTTGATTAATCTTTAGTTCATTGTGCTCTGGTAAAATGCATGGAATTCTTTTACTTTTTTCTATATGTTGAGATTCATTTTTGTGTCTCAGTTTGTGGTCACTATTAGAGAAACTTGCATGGAATTCTGAGTAGAAAGTGCATTCTTGGGTATTTAGTTGTAATATTCTGTAGCTGACTGTTAGGTCCATTTTATGTAAGATATCACTTAATTCAGGTGTCTCTTGTTTATTCTTTGTCCAGTTGACCTGTCAATTAGAGATAGTAGGGGTATTGAACTCACCTACTATTATTGAGTTGGGGTAATCTACATTTTATAGTTCTGTAGTAATTTTTTCCCAAAATTTCAGTGCAATAGAGTTTGGTGCATATATATTCATGATTATAATATCAACTCGGACAATTTCTTCTTTGATTAGGATGAAGTGACCCTCTTTAAATCTTCAGATTACTGTTAACTTTCTTCTTACTGCCATTTGCTTGGAACATTTTTTTCTAACTTTTCACCCTCAGATAGTCCTTCAAAGTGAGATAAGCCTCTTAAAGATAACAGAAAGTTGGATTTTGTTTCTTAACCGATTCCACTAGCCTGTGTCTTCTTACTGGGGAGTTGAGGCCATTGATATTTAATGTTATTACTGAAAGATATACATTGATTACTCTCATTTTAATTTGTTTGTGTTCTTGATCTTATTTTGTTTCTGTAATTTTAAGTAATTACAGAAATTTCCTTCTTTGTTTTTTTTCTGCAACATCTTGGCTATACTCATTTATATTTTGGTCCTTTGTATTGCTTTGAGTATTCTTTGTACTTCTCGTTTGGTAGACATGAATAATTTTAACCTATTTGTGTCATGGACTATTTTCCATCCCCTTTGACTTTGATAGTTTTGCTGGGTAAAGTATTCTGTGTTGGCATATATGGTCATTTAGAATTGGTAAAACTTTGGTCCAGGCTCTTTTCACTTTCATAATTTACGTTGAAAAGCTATCGGTAATTCTTATGGGTTATTCTTTATATGTAACTTGTTTTTCTCTAGCAGCTTTCAGTACCCTCTTTGTTCTGTATAATTATGGTTTTCACTTTGATATACTATGGGGAGTATCTATTCTGGTCCTGCCTAATTGGTGTTCTATATAATTCTTGTATCCGTATAGGTATGTCTTTCCTTAATTGAGGAAAGTTTTCTTCTTTGTTCCTTTTGAAGATCTTGTCAATGACATTGACTTGAGTTTCTTCTTCTTGTATGCTGTGTTGCATACATTTTGTCTTTCATGGTGTCCCACAATTCCTGTGTAGTCCATTCCTCTGTGTTATATTTTTTATAGTCTTTACTTAAGGGGATCAATTCTTCAGCTCTGTTGTCCAGTCTGGATATTCTGTTTTCCTTTTCAGTCATTTTACTTGTGAGGCTTTCTGCTGTTCTTTCAAATTGACATATTGAGTTTTTCAATTCCATCTTCATTTCAGCTTGGATTTTCTTTAATATTTCTCTCTTGTTTGTGAATTCACTTTTCAAGTTCTGAATTGTTTCTGTTATTTCATACAGCCACATATTTTTATTTTCTTGAGCTACTGTCATTAATTTATGCCTATCTTTGAGTTCTTTGAGTTTCTTGTGTGTTCTTTAAGTTCTTTGATCATGTTTATGATTGTTCTTCCAAATTGTATGTCACGGGCTTCCTTGGGGAGATTCTGATTGTAGTAGACTTGTGTAGGACTGGTGGGTTTTACTGGGGAACAGTCTCTTTATTTTTCATATTATTTGTGTTTTTACATTGCTCTTTGGGTATATGTATGTCTTTTGTTGGCTCTGTGTCCAATAGAAAATTCTATTCTGCCTTTGTTTAGTTGAAGTTTGGTTCTGTTTATATTGTTGTAGCTTGGTTGCTTTTTTCTCAGGTATGAAAAGTTAATTGATGTGTGCTTCAGGTTCCTGCATTGTAGTATGCTGTTCTGGGAGTAGGCAGGTCTGTGGTAGGCAGCTAGGAGGGGGAGCAAGGACAAGAAAGGGATGGGGCCAGCCTTGTGAAGGTCTGAAAAAGGAAGCTGTAGTCTGAGTACTCAAGATCTTGAGGGCAGTGGGGGAGGGGTGTCTGAACTAAGAGGATAGTCCAGAGACCTGGGATGAAAGAGCAAAAGAGGGCCTGGCCCAAGGCTAGAAGGCATGCCAGTTCCAGGGGAGAGTGGAGTTGCTTTGACTGTAAGGGAATCAAGATGCAGTGGGAAGGATCTGACTTATTAGGGTAGTAAGCATGTCTTTGGCAGGCAGATCAAGGTGGTGTGGAGACATACTGAAGAGAGTCTTAGAGGATTAAAATCCTCTGGGTTAGAATCCTAGTCCAGAGGCTGAGGAGGAAGAGCCAGAGCTCGTCTGCACCCAAGGCTTTAAGGTGGACCCAGTGTCAGAGAGTGGAGCTGTTCAGGCTGCAGGGGAATCAAAGTGCACCAGGTGGGATCTGACTTACCAGGGTAGTAAGCAGGTCTGTGGCAAAACAGGAGGCTAGGGACAAGGTGAGAGTTGGGACAGCCTAGGAATTCTAACAACCTAAGTTGGTGAGTTGAACAGATCTGAGTTCAGGGGATCAGGACAGTGGGCGGGTCTGGACTAAAATGGTAGTCCAGAGATCTGAGGTGGAGAGAGCGGGAGCTGGCATTGACCCAAAAATAGAAGGGGGATCCAGTGCAGGAGAGTCATCTCCAATAATCTTACGAGGTATTCTGTCCAAACAACCTTAGTGAACTAAGGAATTTAGAAAGCAAGAACAAATATGTTTTTATTTTTTATTATTGTCTAACTATAACACTTTCATCAGATTTGAATGTGGGCATCTAAGTGTAGAAATAATGATAACTGAGATGTCACCAATTGAAAAAAATATGGGGCTGCTCTTGCAGAAGACCTGAGTTTGAGTCCCAGCACCCACAAAGTGACTATCAACTGTCTGTAACTCCAGTTCCAATGGCTCTGATGCCCTCTTCTGATCTCCATGGACATTGCATGACATGGGTGCACTTACATACATTCAGCCAATATACTCGTACACACAAATAGTAAATGATAATAAAAATAATAATAATAAATAAATAAACATAATAAACCAATAGAAAAAAAAATCACTGTGATCATTTCCGGAAGCTTGACAGTAGTTAGCAAAATGATATTTACTAAACCTGATAAAGACAATGCATGATTACAATAACATCATATTTTGAACAGAAAGGGTATTGGAACTGGCATTGCATTGTATTATTCTTGAATTTGAAGGTAATTTCTAAAACTAATTCCTCAGATATTCTGACCATTGCATAATATCTGTGCTTATTGTCACTATTGGTCAGACATCAGTATAATTCAATCTGATTTACTATTTAGTTCACCATTCTTAATATGAATCAAAGCAATGTTTGAATTTATTGATTGTGCATGTAAAGACTGACATGCAAAGGCTCAAGAATTATGACATCGTCTATTCATACCTAATAAAATAACCTTCTAGCACACATCATTTTCTCAACTCAGTCATGATACTGTCATCAATGGTTCTTTGTTTCCTTCAGTCCTAGTACACAGGCCTCAGCTTGATATACAGTTGGGACATTTCATTCACTTCTGCATGACAGTATTAACTTTCTGCTTACCAATATGTCAATAACAATAAGGACAATAATAATCTTCCTTTACTGACAAGTTACTGTATGCTGTATACCAAGTTAAATGACCCATATGAATTATCTCCAAATTCCAAGTATGGAAATTAAAGTACAGAAAGCTAAGCAAACTACTCAAAGTCAAAAAAGCAAATGATGTAAAACTTGGAAGTTGTGTGCTCACTGATAGACTTAAGAGCCAAAGGCTTCACTAGTATGTGCTCAGTACCACTTGGGGAGTTAACTACTTCCTTCTGAATTCTGCTTTTCTGAATATCCTAATGGGTCACTTGCTGCATTGAATTTTCAGCCTGTCTGGCTAACAGAGCAATCTGTTTATTTTCATATTTACATCAATATTACTTTGTCTTTTGTGCTGAAATTTTTAGCACATTCAGATCTGAAAAATGGGTAATCATAGCAATAAAATTTATTTTATTAAGAGACATTTCTTCAGGCTCAAATATTAGGCAAAGAACTATTGGGAAACTAATTACTTCTGGGTGAAGAAGAGCTGATCTTCTTTAAGAGAGTGACTCTAGACAGTCTGACTAGACCCTAGTGGATGAACTTGCACTGAGGGACATCAAGTAGACACTAATTTGACTCAATAGACCTTAACATAAATGATAGAATGCCTAAAATCCAGTGGGGGCAATTATGGGAGGGTACCCCTACCCGTGGGGAAGGGGTATAAAGAGAACTAAGATGTTGTGTATGGAATACACAAAATTTCAATAAAAAATATTTTTTAAAAAGTAAAAATTATGACTCAAAGAAAAGAAAATAAAGCTATACTAAAGATTTGAGTACATTTTCAGCTGCACTTTTTCAAGCTCGCATTTTAAATTGGAACAAGGTAAAACTCAAACTGTAACAACAAAATTGTTTTGCCCCCAAAGCTCATCTCTCCCTGTAGGTTTCCCCTAAAGCTATTTCTTATGTTAAGTAGATTTCCAGCATTGCTCCGGCAGCTCCTCAAGGGAAGAAAGATGCAATATCCTGATAAATTTAACAATTCTTATACTGAAAATGTCTCCCAGGAGACACAGCCACTTGCAGCATTGGATGCAGAATGCTAGTAAACATCCTGTGGAAGCAACCCTTGTGGGAACCAGAGGATCAGCATAAGCTACTTCCTTCTGTCCTGCAGCTAGTGTTTGACTTTCTGTACTCTCGACTCAAGAGCTACAGGATTTATGTATTGGCATAGATCCATTTGCAAATTTTAATCAAGCCAATTATAACAAAAATTTTGATACTTGTTTACTTTGTGGTAGTGCTTGGCAAACCATTATTCATTTAGCTTACTGGAACTAGCTGGGAATCTTCTAAAGACAAAGACCCTGTACCCATGGAATCTCCCAAATTAAAGACTCTCTCATTAGATATCGTCTGAAATTCTGATTATACACAGCAATGAACTATTAAATTATCAAATACACTATGATTATAATTTACTTAAATAGTCATTTAAAGTAATATGCAAAAGTAAAACAAGATTCTATTCAGAGTAGGCAGCAGACGTCAACTCCTGCAGTCACAGTGTCCTATAGCTGTGCTGGATCAGAACAGGTCAAAACATGCAATGAATATACAACACATATTCAGCTTTCAAGGAATAACTGGAAATGTTAGCTCCAAGGCAACAAAATTGTGAAGTAACAGTGTTTCTCCTGGCACACGAAAATACACACACACACACACACACACACACACACACACACACACACACACACACACAAAATGAGAAATCTGTCAGTTGAGTGACTTCTAAAAATAACAGAAAAATTACCAACATTTCACTTATAAACAAACATTTATTAATGTTCAATGGTAAATAATATTTCCTCTTAGCCTATACTCTTCCATCCTCTGGAAAGTGGTCTCTTATTCTGTGCATACTACATAAACGGCCAAATTACCATGGGAGTTATTTAAATATCATGGATACTACTGGTTCAGGTAATGGCATGTTTTCATGCCATCTAGCTAAGGCAGTTTTCCATATCCATCTCCATACTACAGACATATTTGTTTCCATTGAATAGAAATTTTGTTCTAAGCAAAGATTTTCACCTTTAAATTCTTGCTTGATTTTAACACTTGATTTTTCTCTAAGTAGCCTATTTTTTTCCTTCTAAATTAAAAGTATTTATCTGAATGAGAATTTTATTCTATATTCACAAATCCCCAACAGTTGTATTCAAGTCTTCCCTGGCTGTCTTCAAGCTTTGTAGTAGCTGTACATAAATCCCTCTTATCCAGTGTGTGTATATGTTAAAGTTAACTCTACTTTGAAAAAAATCATCCTTTATTTAATGTTTCCTTTGGAAAAAAAATCTATCCTTCATCCAACTGTTAAAATATTATTTTGGGGTCTTTTTCATTATTAAAAAATCATATAACAAGGAAACATGTAATAAAGCACTCTGTTTTTACTAGTTCATCCCAGCGAGTACCATGAGGACTTTTAATTTTGTTGGTAAACTAGTATAGCAGTTGCAATAAATCATATACTTAGCCTGAAGAAACTACAGAAGTAATACTATATTATGTGTTAAATACTGCTTAAAGACTATTTCCATATTACATAAAAATATTAATAGAATAATGTAGGCATCTGTTTTATAAATCCATCTTTGAACCAAATTAATTTCCTCTGTACTATAGGTTTCAGATGATGTCTATGTGATGCATTAGGCTTCTGTTTTATACATCTCTAATTGCATCTGATATATATTTATAAATCAGGCTTAGTTAACTTATCAGGCTAAAATAAGCATCTAGTGCCCAAATGTGTAAGACCTTCATGTGATAATACTTGAAAGTTCTTTTGACTTTGAATTTTAAATGTATGATTAAAACGAGGGGATTAGATTCATATCATAATAAAATTTACATATCATTTACTTAGTTTAATGAAAAATGATGTAGATGTTAACTTTGAGTATTGAGCAAATGTTTTCAGTTTCATTGTTTAATAAAGCAATCATATTTTGCTAAGCATGCTCATCTTCCAGGCTTTCACTGTATGAAGCACGGTTACATTCATGGGTGATAGAAACTGTCAAGGTGGGACATAATTCTTTCGTATTTTCAACTCAACTTTTCAGTAGACTTTTTAGGTCCCCTGTGGTTGATAGCTTCAGGGGTTCAATTTTGGTGAAAGAGGGTAAGCATCAACTCATAAGCAATTTTCAAGCATTTGCTTGTGCTGCTTAATGTTCCATGTGGAAAGTTGATTAAAAGCATGCAATCATGATGGATTGTACCTTTTGATGAGGACAGATTCAAAGTCCAATACAAAACATAATGTACATAGTGAGGGGCATGGATATGTAAACATTTTATAATCACTAATAAATGTTGCTTTTTGTTTATTGCATAGTGCTCCAAAGAGTACTTTTGCTAATTCAGTGGTTCTCATGTTCCTCACAAGAATGTCTTGCCTGGTTCCTTGCTTCTCAACAAAAATATATGTTCTCTAACATAAGTTCAAAACCCCTACAATAGAGTTTTAGTTTTTTAACTTGAAAACTGAGTTTTTTATGTTCTGTTAGAATTGCTCCTAGAAGCTGTTACTTGTGATAAAACCTGCCTATTTGCCATCTTGAAGGTAATTTTGCTTTTTATATATTTTAACCACTGATATATTCATTACACTCTCATGATATAAGCAATTTTAAACTATAATTACTCCTTGTTACCTAATGCCCTTTAGACACTTTCACAGTTGCTTTGAGCGGTTTCAGTGTAGCTAATTTCTTCCAAAAATAGGATCTGTCTTGCATCTTTTTTCCTGTTTAACTTCTGTTACTTCACATTCAGTCATCAGGATTGTTAAATAAAGCTGTAGCTATTGACCCTTTTAAGCAGTTCTTCATTGCATGGCTGCACACTGACACTATTCACAAGCATTTAGAGATCTAACCACCATGTCCCTTGCTGAAGAAAGAATGGCAATTTTAATTTGGGAGGAGATTAGCCTGAGTGGTTTGTAGCTAAAGAATAAAGTGTTTCAGCAGCATTCTTGTCAAATCCTAAGAATTGAGCAACTATATCATTGTAATGTTTCAAAATGATACTTGCTGTGCAAGTCTTGCTTTCCTTTTTCCATACATTTTGAGTTTTTTTTTTCCTTATTCCTGACTTAATAAGCTGGGGATTTAAGTCAAGTAACTTAATTTCCTGTCAAGACCAACATTAAAGAATGACTACAGCATCAGAAAAATAAAATCCTGTGCTCTCAGGAATTTCTAATCAATTTAGAGTCTCTCTAGTCTCTGACATCTGCCTTCTTCACTGCTCTGTGAGTGCCCTGTGCTGTGCAGTGTGGGCTAAGGTGAAGGATGTTAATTAAAAAATCTGCAGAGAGAACAGGTTAATCAACCCAGCTGGCAGAGAAAGGCAGTAAGAATGTTCAAAACATCAGTTACTGTAGGTGCTGAGCAATCAGCTGGTACAGTTAAGTACTGTAGATACTTGAAAGTTGTCTAAAGAGCCTTTTCTTCTTAAGCACATGCTAAACTTGTTGGGTAACCTTTATTTTTATTGTTCAGACTACAGGCTTTTAAGAGAGTGGGTTCCTATAATGTTATAATATGGAATATGCAAAGTCCTCAAATATCCCTGCCCAAGTTAAATGTATGAATCATTTATAAATGTGAAGGCCCTCATAATCCTCTAAATTTGTTTCTGATTCAAACTAGCTCAAGATGCCTCCTGTCCTGTCAGGAATGGCAAGATGACTCAGCATAGGACCCTTGCCATGGGCCCTACTTCCAGTCCAGAACACTTCATCAGGCTGATCAAATTTGCCTGTACCTCCAGCTCCGGAAAATCCTAGGCCAGAGGTACATACCCACTTCCTAATTCACACCTATACAAATTTTAAAAATAAAAATAAAATCTTAATGGAGAAATTTCCTGTCAAAAGATTTAAAATAAAATTAATTTGATTTTCTTACATGGAAAAAAGAGAATGAAGAGGAAACCAAATGCAGGGACGATAAAGAAAAATGTGGCATACAAAGTAGATTGAAAAGGGAAGCTTCATGTTACTCATGACGTCCAAATGAATACCAGCTATTTCCCTGGATGTTATTTTTTTTTAAATAAAATTTATTTTGAAATTAAAAATGAGTTTATATTAAAAATTTAAATATATTTTAATTCTTTGAGAATTTCCTACGTGCATACCAGGTATTTTCATCATACTTACCATCTCTATTCCTCTCCCTAACTTCTCACAGATCCGTGCCCCTCCCCAATTCCTGTTTGTTTGGTTTTTAATAACAAAGAGTCCAGTTTGTGCTGCCCATACCTGGTAGTCATGGGTTTTGGGCCACCCATTGTAGCATGGTCTACCTACCAGGAGCCATAAAGAAAACTGACTCTCCCTTCACAAAAGCCATGAACTGTCAGTAAGTCCTCAGCTAGATGTGATCATGATCCCCTCCCCTCTCCATGCTAGAATGTTGGCTGGCTTGATCTTATTCAGGTCTTTTGCAAGAGTTTTTGCAAGTCCATGATTGCAGCAGACCTATCATCTTCTGAAATATTTTGCACCAATTCCCCTTAACTCTGGCTCTTAGAATCATCCTGCTGCCTCTTCTTACATGATCCCGCAGCCTTGGGGGAAAGGAGTATAGTTTCGGTGTCTAATTTGTGGCTGAGCATTTCACTTACACCTGTTCTCTGAGCTTTGACTACTTGTGAGTTTCATCCACTACACAGAGAAATTTCTCTGATGAATTCTGAGAACTGCACCTATTATGGGCATTTTGTCAGGGGTACCTAGAGACCTTCAAATCAATGCAAACTACATCCTTTGCTCTTGGTTGTCCATTAGAACTTAATGGTAAGAACCTATATTTGAAGGTATAGGGTATGGAAAAATCTAGTTGATACGGATCAGGAAGCTCCTTCCTTACTGGCTAGCTTTCATAGTACTGGAAGTTTCTATACAGGCTGTTGGGAGCAAGAAATCATCAGTCTTACCCAGATGTGGGCACTATGAGCTTTAATAACAACTGCCCTGGCAAGATATACTGACTGGTATAACAATGGTACATATGTTATGGGATAAACTATCATTTTCTGATTGGATTTAATGTACATTCTAGAAGAGAAAATTAATGTGTGCTCTTTCAGATATGCCCAAGAACCCATGGTTGGAAAGGTCATAGACCCCAGGGGTAAACCTACTATTATTTTGGTAAGTAGACATACTGTCAAACTGTCCTCTAAATTTGTATCCGTATTCCTTGGTATGTTTATGAAGTAAAATGGAGTATGTTAATCTTTTAGAAAACATTTTATTAAATTATTCCTTTGGTAACTTCATACATATGTAAATGGGAAGAGCATTCTGAGTACTGTCATTCCCATCCTCACTTATCTCCCCAAATCTCCTTTTTCAATCTCCCTCCAAGTCTCATTTTCTCATTAATATCCTTCTTGCTTTGTGACCCAATGAGTTTAAGCACAAACATCTGTGTGAACATGAATTTGGAACGATTCATTGGAGCATAATGGGCTCAACAGTAAGTACACAACTGAAGTAAAGTTTGCTCCCCCCCATAATTCACCAGTAACCAATAGCTCAAAAGGGAGGGTTAGGATCATGTAACCTCCAACCCAGTCTGTTAGTTGTTATTGACAAGCCACCTTGTGCATTCCCATTGTGGACAGCTGCAGGTGGTGTGAGTTCATGCCTGCATTAGCTACATTATGCCCAGAACAGAGTATTTCCTAGCTCTTCTCCCTGTCTTTGGCTCTTATATTCATTCTACCCCTTTTCCATGGTGATTCCTCAACCTTAGACATTGGTGCTGTGCTGGATAGTTTTAGTTATCAATTTGACACACCGGAGTTGAGGAAGCCTCAACTGGGGAATACTTCCATTGGACTGGTCGATGGCTATATCTATGGAGCATTTTCTTGAGTGTTGGGTGTTCTGGGAGGGCACAGCCCACTGTGGATGGTGGCACCTCTGGGAAGCTGGTCCTGAATTGTATAAGAAAGCAGGTTTGGGGCTGGAAAGATTACTCAGTGGTTAAGAGCACTGACTGCTCTTGCAGAGGACCCAGGTTCAATTCTCAGCACCCACATGGCTGCTATGAACCATCCTTCACTCCAGTTCCAGGGGGAATCCAAAGCCCTCTTCTGACCTACGTGGCATTGCATGACATGGGTGCACTCACATACACGCAAGGAATATACTCATACACATAAAATAAATAAAAATAATAAAGAAAATTTAAAAAGCAGGTTTTGGCCAGTGTTTTATCACAGTAATAAAAATGCTGACTAGAACAGAAATTAGTACCAGGACATTGGGGTATTGCTGTGACAGACCTAACCTTGTTGTTTTGATGAGGTTTACAGAAGTACTTGGAACCTTAGGCTAGAAAAGACATTGAGTGCAGCTGTTGCTGTAGAGCATGAAATAGTTATGGTGAAGAGAAATGGGGGTGATGGAGGTATAGCTTCTAACATTTCTAGGGAAGCAAAACTATCAGGGCTGTACTTGTGGTACTCTAAATTGAGAACCTCTAGTTTCTTCTCAACTAGAGTTGAAGAATCAGCTGTGATTAGCCAGAGACTAGTACCGTGGAAGACCTTTGCTTTACTGGGACAATTGATGCTTGTTAGCTGGGGCTGAAAAATCAGCTGTGAGACCAGCATCATCAAGGTGTAATCTTCTGGGAAGTATTTCCTCAGTATCAGTGCACACAAGCTGTGGTCCACAGGGCATCCAAGGTTCTATTTCAAGCTGGATGCAGAACATGGTTATGTTTAAGGGTTTCCTGCATGGTTCTGATATTGAAAGCATGAAGAGGGTCATGGAGAGAATCTGAGGCTTTGCATATTAAGAGGCCAAGAGAGCCCATCGGTGAAGGTACAGCCTCAGTTTCAGTGGACATCTCAGCATGTTGTAGATGCTGACCACCAAGGCCAGAGGCAGGTGTGAAGTGTTCTGAGGCTTTGCATATTAAGAGGCCAAGAGAGCCCATCGGTGAAGGTACAGCCTCAGTTTCAGTGGACATCTCAGCATGTTGTAGATGCTGACCACCAAGGCCAGAGGCAGGTGTGAAGTGTAGCCAGCCTAAGCCTATGAGACAAGCTGTGTGTGCTGTGGATGGCAGAGCCAGAGAAGTGAAGCTGCTCATGTCCCGGGAGCCCAGAAGAACAGGAGAAGTCCATCATTGAGCTAATTTGCTGGACTTTGGTTTTACTTAAGTGTGCCTGATTGAAATAAAACAGTATTTGACTTGTTTTGGAATTTTACAGGAGTCCATAATTAAAAGACTTTTAAAAGAGACTTAGAACTTTTCAAGTGTTTGGGTTTTTTTAAGGACTGTGGGACTTTTAAAGTTGCACTGTTTTATGTTGTGATATAAACATCATACCTTGGGAACAAGAAATAGAAAGTGTGGGGGGCTGCAGAAATGGCTCGGGTGTTTAGAGCACTGGTTGTTCCTGCGGAAGACCTGGGTTTCAATTCCACATCCACGTGATAGTTAATAACCATCTGCAACTCCAGTCCCAGGGGATCCAGTACCCCATTTGTCCCCCTAGGATATGCGTGATATGGGTGCACTTAAGCACATATAAGCATAACACTTATAAACATAAAACTAAAATTTTAAAGAAGAAATGAAAAGGTTGTGGTTTAACAGAAGTATGTTTGTATATCAAGCTGACGAAGGGTCAATTGCTCTGGATAGCTTTAACTAACAACTTGACACACCTACATTAAGGGAGCCACAATCGGGACTGACGTGTGGCCATGTCTTTGGAGGATTTTCTTAACTGTTGAGTGATGTGGAAGGGCAGAGCCCACTGTAGGCAGTACCACCCATGAGTAGGTGGTCCTGTATTATATAAGAAAGCAGGTTGAACACAGGCCAGTAGAAGAAGCCAGTAAGCATCCTCCACCGTCTGTGCTCCTGGGTCCTGCCCTGAGTTCCTGCCTTGGCTTCCCTTGATGATGGGCTGTGCTTGTAAGTTAAAAAAAATTTCCTCACTAAGTTTGTTTTGGTGAGTGTTTTTATCATAGCAATAGTGAAGCAAAGTAGAATAGGTGATTTAAACTTCCTGTTTAGGGCTAACCACTCAGCCAACACTTATTTTCAGCCCCTTGAGCAATCACACATCTCTGCACTCATAACCATTCAATGAAAAGAGAATGATAGAATATTAAAACCCAGAGTAGCATTTTCCTATAGTTATAAACACAAACATATTTAGAAGGCAACACTGTGCTGTGTCAATCCCAACCACCAAGGTCCAAGACTTCCTTAGCCAGACATGGATTCCCTAATATTGCAGAACAAGACTCAAAACAAAGCAGAGAACACTTGGTTATATTTGGAAAGTCCTACCCTATTGTACCAGTGGGCACATGAAGCCCAGGAGTTTGGCAATGTAGTTCATTGGGTTTTCATCTGGATAAGGCCATTGATTTCCTTTTCCACTCCAGCAACCACATAATAGCTTCCTGCACTATGAAAGCTGGCCTTCAAGAAGGATGCTTCCAGCTAAGTTTCATATGGATTTCTTCATATCTTGCAACCAAGGTCTGTGAACTAGTTCTCCTAACAACCAAGAGAAATGGCAAGAGCATGTACTACTATAGGAAACTCTGGAACTAGATATTTTGTTTACTAATTCATGGCTGTTAGGTGAAGTATTATTCAACCATGAAGCTTCTCCTCCTGTCAAGATTCATATTATGTAGTTGTCCTACAGAGTAGGAGATTTTCATATACATTTAAAATATACATTTCATTTTAGTTAGCCCTCACTTTATCATTTCATGGTTTTCCCTGCAATCCTTCTCAAATTCTTGTTTAATCTCTGTCTTCCTCCAGTATTTCCTGATATTTTAAACTTGATGTACATTACTAAAAGATTAAATAAAAGTTTTGTTCTTTTAATAGTCATTTGATTATTTTCTTGCCCTGTAACTGTTTGAGATTTATTTGTCATTTGCTAACAAAATGACCCAAGTAAATGTATAATTGAATTATTTATGTACCATAGAACATATTCTCTTGATTTAAAGGGGTCATATAGTAAGAACTCAATAGAAGAATTAGAATCTCCTATACCCTGAAGGGAAAACTAAGACCAGGGAATGATCTCATTCTATATAAGCTTAAATACAAAGCATAAAATATTTAAAACCCTTTTTGTGGCCTCATGCCCATAAGTTCTCATTTTAATATAGTTACTTTTTTAAATAACTGTTTCCTTGTACTGCAGTGGAGGCAAAATATCACTTGGAAAGGTCTTTGTCAGAGTAATATTGGATTATTTTATATCAAGTTCATAATTTTGTTCAAGGTTTGAATCAATGTCATGAACTCTTAATTCATCCCAATAGAAATAATGTCAGTATTAGGATACTTCTTATCTTATCAATTTCATAATTACTGCAGAGATTTTTATAAATGTCAAATCAGTAAGTCAGTAATAATAATTCATTTCTATAAAAGCTGAAAATTTCTTTTCATGAAGTATTTCTTCATCACTGCTCTGTCCTCTATCCTAGGAAAGGGTTAAATCAGGGAATGATCTCATTCTATATAAGCTTAAATACAAAGCATAAAATATTTAAAACCCTTTTTGTGGCCTCATGCCCATAAGTTCTCATTTTAATATAGTTACTTTTTTAAATAACTGTTTCCTTGTACTGCAGTGGAGGCAAAATATCACTTGGAAAGGTCTTTGTCAGAGTAATATTGGATTATTTTATATCAAGTTCATAATTTTGTTCAAGGTTTGAATCAATGTCATGAACTCTTAATTCATCCCAATAGAAATAATGTCAGTATTAGGATACTTCTTATCTTATCAATTTCATAATTACTGCAGAGATTTTTATAAATGTCAAATCAGTAAGTCAGTAATAATAATTCATTTCTATAAAAGCTGAAAATTTCTTTTCATGAAGTATTTCTTCATCACTGCTCTGTCCTCTATCCTAGGAAAGGGTTAAATCAGAAATATCAAATTCCAAAAATAATGTCCTTAAACCGAAAAGAAAAAGTAGAGAAAAGTCAATGATATTTGAAACCAGTTATAAGTACCCAAGAAAGTAGCATTTGTGGGGATTAAAGTAGGAGGATTAAGGGAAATACATCCCCCACAGATTGTGTGCTTTTCGGATCCTCTTAAAAATGTGAAGTTGATACAGAGATTAATATATGAGTAGGGAACGTTCAGTAAACTTCACGGAAATTTCCTAGAAGTTTTTTTTATGAATTCTTGTTTTAGAATATGTAGAAAACTATACTAGATTTTCAGTAAAGAGAGGAAGGTGCTGGAAGATGGACAAACAGATAAAGATCATGTACCTTAGTTTTATAAATTTTATTTGGAAAAGTAAATTCACAGATTGGATATTCAGAAACATTTGATGCTTAAGAATAATTTTACTATATATAATTAAAATCAATATTGATAAAATTATTTGACTTTCAACTGATTCAATCTTTTTAATATTTTGTATATTATTTTATTTTATTCTTTATGTGTATACATGTATTGACTGCATGTATTTAAGTTCACTAATGTGCAATGCCCACAGAAGTCATAACAGGGCATCGGATCCTCTGGAACTGGAAATAGGGATACTTGTTAGCCTCCATATGGGTGTTGGGAACTGAACCCAGGTCCTCAGCAAGAGTAACTAGTGCTCTTCTCCAGCCCCTTAACTGATTCAATCTTATAAGAAAAAAATCTTGTGTTAAAAGAAAATTATCAGGTCAAATACCACATCTTCTTTACATGTGTATTACTATATTCTGATGACACCACAAAATAGATCACATTCAATATACATGAGTTATTAATGCTCTAACTTCTGGAGGGGTTATTTGTAAGACCTTGTACTACTTTATGCATATGACTTGAGATCCATATATATTGTGAATTGATGTTAAATACAAGTGATGTAGGACTACTGTAATAAATGTGTCAGTGGATTTCAAGTTTGTGCACCATAATATCCAAAGAAATTTGAATACTGTATAACTGGGCAGGGCACATAAAGACGTGTTTCAGTGATCTGGCAAGGAGCAAGGATATTGTTGCTTGAAATGTTTGTATGATTCTAAATTCTAATTTCAGTTAAGGTCCACCACTTAACTTGTTGGTATTTGAAAGCAATTACATCTGTACATATTTTCTGACTATGTACCCAGTGGTCTACTGAAGTGAATTAAGTTCTTTGAACCTAAATACAAAACTTTTTAAATGCTTGGAACCATCTACAATCCTCTTCTTCCTTTGCTTATTCTTTCTTTCTGTCATTCTGTCTCTCCCTCTTGGAAAGTTCCATGCTAATATGCATCT
>NW_008352267.1:289969-325185 GCF_000622305.1 Nannospalax galili | reverse complement strand
CATCTATCCACCAATTCATCTATGCACACATACATCTATGTATGTATTCCAGATTCCACTAAGAATTTTTTCTGCTGCAGATAAAATTGCCAAATAAGTAATTAGGACTATTTGGAACATACTGGAATTTCTTAATATATCAATGGCTTAAAAAATCAAAATGAAATTATATTCTGATGAGGTGAACACAAATCAATCATTTGGGTTTTAATGTAGTGTGTCCCTACCATAACTATTAAAGATGGACAGGATGACAAGCTACAAAAGAAAAAGAAAAAAATTTATGAGATCCCTTTTCTTCTTAAGACTTTTTTTCCTGTCATAATCTGTAAGACTGTATTAGGTTTCATTTAAAATGAAATCACACATTGATTGGGGTTTCCAGATCGTTGTACTCTTGTCTTCAGAGTCAAGCTTCTCAAGGATCTGTAGAAGAAACTCCCATGATAAAGCAGTTTTTGTCTGATTAGAAAGTGGATGATGAAATCTTGCACATCAGTTCACAGGATATGTTTTGTTTTGAAAGAACAGGCTATGGACATATCATATCCCTTAGAATGTGAATTCATTTCTACCAAATTCTTCAACCACAAAATAAAAATTATTTCAGATACAAACATGAAAATTACACTTTAATTCTGTCACTCCAATATAAATAATATTGGAGATTCAATGTTTCTCTGTACAATTTTTTTCACTGCCTTAAAAAATTGAACGTTAAGATAATATTGAGTTGACTTCAGAAATATGATTTTATGCATTCTATAGTTTTACTTATTTAGTAAGATAGTAAGTTTTATGAACTCAAGTAGCTAGGATACCTCAAAATGATTTTCAGGGTAGCTACATGGATACAATAACTGGGCGAATCTTTCACTTCCTTATCTTTTACTGTATTTTTCAACCCAATTTATGACTTTATCTTTCTCAATAGACTGGGATTTTTGAGTAGAGTTACTTAAATAGTGCCTAATAAGCAATTATAGCTTGAATTTTCAAATATTAACTGAAATATTTCATTTCTCATTTATATTTTAGTATAACAATATATTGGTACAGCTAGCTTCTCAAAATTTACTACAAAAATAGTATCATATTTTTAAAAATTGTATAAAAAAACATACTCTGTAATTCTGCTTCATCTAATTGCTTGTATGCATTTGCAGTCAAATCGTTCTTACAGAGGCTTATAGTAAATATGAGGAAAGCTAAGGGTGTATGGTAGAAGAAAGAAATCATGTACATTTATGGAGATAATATTGTAAACAATATATTGTTTATTTCTCATTAATATTCAAGGTTTTATTTTCCCATTACTTTCTAATATCTTAGTAATGATTTGCCTTTAATTCCAAATAACGAAGAAACCTTGAAAATATCTTCTATTTAATAAGTTATATGCAAAAATTATGAAATCTTGCATTATTTGCATAATTAGAGCTCTTAGTACACTAAAGAAAATAATTTGTACAACTGAATCATATTTATATCTTACTGTGATTAGGGAAAATCTTAAGTTCAGTTATTTTAATTTACTTTGGCCAATATGGATTTTTTTCTCTTTTTCTCTTATTCAAAATGCCCTAGCAAAGACAAAAATGTCAGTATAACACAAGACTGACTTCAGAGAGAATGTTTTTGTACTATACTCCAAGATATTCTTAATCCTTAAATCTGTGCTTTAAATAAGGGTGGTTTAAATCATATAACATACTTATTTCTGTCATGGGTATATATGTATATCTATACATAATACATATATATCCATGATATATATGATCACATTATTTGTCATATATTTGTTAGATATATGTGTATATGCATATTTTCTGCTCTTGCTTGTTTGAATCTCTTCTATAACAATGTTGGACATAGAAATTTTTCAAAAGCTATTCTAAAACAACAACAAAAGCCACAAAATGCTGGTAAATTTATCATCTTGCTTTTTTTAAACATTTAAAATTGATTAAATATTTATTTAAATTGATCTGCATGGTAATTTTAAAAGTTGGCACAGTACTTAGACATGTACGCATATATACACATGGAGTTTTTTATATATTATCTTTTTAAAATAATTTATTGAGAATTTCATATATGCATATAAGGTGTTTTGATCAAATCCATGCCCAATCTCTCCCCTCCAACTCCCCCCATATCTCCCCATCACTTTTTTCTGATAACTTCATGTACCTTCTCTTATTCTAGTTTTAAACTGAGGCTGTTTGCTACTCTAACATTCTCCCCTTTGAAGAAGTAACCCTAAAATCTTTTAAGGATTAGATAAGAGCTCCCACATACTTTCGACAATTTTGGCCTCTGGAATGGAGTGCATTGCTAAGAGGCCCAAGGAAATTTTGACTTTTAGCCAAGAAACTGGCTACTTTACCTTGGGGTCTATTTACCCTAACTGCCTAGCCAATTCCTTCCTCCTATTCTTAGCACACCATCCTCTAAAGAGGGTATGCAACATGCAGATAGGAAATCCGGACACAATCCACTCTGGCTTCTTCCATGCTGAACAGGGATGCAGAGTGAGGCAATTGGAGTACCCCATCAGTGGATCTATCTAAAAGACTCCCAGATTTCATAACTCTTATCTGTAGGGAGAAAAAGTCCTAGAATCATGAATAGGATATGTGAAGGAGAAGTAAAGGCAAGAGTACTTACCATTACAAGTTCTAGACAGGGAACTAGAAAAAAGTAAGAAAAGGGGAAATTTCAAATATTCATTTGAAAGTTCATTGGAATTTCTTGACAAGAGCTTCCAAAAGCATCCCTCTATTGGGTTCCAGAGTGATAGATTCAGGATTTTCTTTCGGGTATTTTGATAGCTGTTGGAGTGGTTAGAATCAGTGTCAGTTCCCTCTCAAAGGCTTCGAAATAGGGGGAGCAAACAAATTTGTCCATCATTTTAGAACAATAGCAGGTTGTCTCCCTAAGCTACATGTGGGCACTACAATATTGCAGACCAAGATTTGAAGTCGTCCATCTGAGCAGCACTTTCTGATTAGGAACAAAAACATCAATGAGAAATAATTGTCCAAGTAACTTTTTATATGGACTTAAGCCTAATTTTTGAGATATGTAATCCCTTGAACTCTTAAAGAAATACACTGATGACTTTACTTTTTGGTTATACATTCCTTTTGGGTGTTTAAGACCATACAGTTGGCCCGAATGAATCAATTTGTATTTACAATTAAGGTCATTTGAGGATCTGTTCTTCAGATGTCACAAGGGCTTGGGAGGAGCCACTGGCTCTCTTCTTTTACCATTTCCATCTATGTGAAGATAAGTCAAAGGTCCTGTTCAACCATGGCTGGCTTCACTTGGAAGTGTGAATGTGATGTTTCCTCTGAGTTGACCCTTCTCTTTGTAGATTGGACACTGGTTCAAGTCCATTTTGTGGGGTCTTCATGGCCTCCCTGAACAAGAGGACAGATGATTAACCAGAGCAACAGGATATTTTGAGAGATGTTCCATAGTCCCCAGGAACTTAGTTGACCTTGGATGGCTAGGGGTAAAAATTTGTCCTTTAAGTCCATCTGACCAGATTAATATAGGCCTCAAAATATGACTGTTAAACATCCAATAATGTTTGTTCCACCAGTCTGGTACTTTTAATTACCATGTGCTATGTGGATAAAGCTTGGGTAAAAAACCAAATATTCTGAGAAAAAAAAAACTTTGACTAGATATATAGTTTGTTCCTTAAACTACTTGACTAAACTATGACTTCAGAAATGTTAAGATTATGTGTATATTATTTTAGTCTCATCCTTTATATATCATAAAAAACCTACCTTTATTACTTGCTTAGGCTTTCTCTTTGTTTCTGTATATTTAGGAAAATATCTACATTCCCATATCCTTTTAACATCCTTTGCACTTTCATTTTCTTTTTTAATAAATATGACATAACAATAACAAATCAATTTTCCATCTGTTGTGAGGATGCTTATCCTTGGGATACTAAGTAATGCTTATTCCCTTTTAAGGTTCTAGTGTCAAACCACTGTTTGATTAAATTTTACTGGGGAGCCAATGAATTTACTGACAGTACTTACTGAAATAACTGATGGGTTGCTGAGGTGTATGAATGTCTGAGGGCATGCACATTTGAAAGCCTTTACCCAACATGGGTCAAGCCTTCTCTTCCTAGCCATCTCTGCTTCCATATGAATTTAAGGATATTTTTTCTAATTCTTTGAAGTTTGTCATGGGGATTTTGATTGGGATTACACTGAATCTATATATTGCTTTTGGTAAGATATTCATTTTTCACAATATTAATTCTTCCAATCCATGAGCCTGGGAGGTCCTTCCATCTCCCAGTGTCTTACTCAATCACTTTCTTTAACGATTTAAAATTTTCTTTGTAGAGATCTTTGGTGTCTGGCCAGATTTATTCTAAGATATTTTTTTCAGTAATAGTGAATGGGAGCATTTCCAGGTACACTTTCTCCAGTTGCTTGTTATTGGTGTATAGAAAGGTTACTGATTTTTGTAGATTGATTTTATAACCTGCCGATATACTGAAACTGTTGATCAGTTCTAGGAGTTTTCTGGGGGAACCTTTGGGATCTCTTAAGTATAGTACCATATCTGCAAAAAGGGATATTTTGACCTCTTCTTTTCCAATTAGTACTCCTTTAATTTCCTCCTCCTGTCTTATTTCTCTCTAGAAAGAGTGACAAGCACTATGTTGAAAAGGAGTGGAGATAGTGAACATCCTTGTCTAGTTCCCAATTTTAAAGGAATGCTTCCAGTTTTTCTCCATTTAGAATGATGTTGGCTATGGGTTTGTTGTATGTCACTTTAATTATGTTGAAATATGTTCCCTCTAGTCCAGTTCTCTCTAGGACTTCAAGCATAAATGCATGCTGAATTTTGTAAAAAGCCTTTTCTGTATCTATTGAGATGACCATGTCATTTTTGTCTTTGAGTCCATTCATATGATTAATGATGTTTATTGACTTGTGTATATTGAACCATCCATGCATCTCTGGAATAAAGCCTACTTTATTATAGTGAATGATCTTTTTGATGTGTGTCTGTATGGAAGTTTTCGAGTATTTTGTTGAGAATTTTTGCATCTATGTTCATTACGGATATGGATCTATACTTTTCTTTTTTGATTGTATCTTTACCAGTTTGGGTATTAGAGTGATGCTGGCTCAATAGAAGGATCTGGGAGTTCTCTTTTTGTTTCTATGGTTTTGAATAATTTAAGTAATATTAGTTGGAGGTCTTCTTTAAATGTCTGGTATTATAATCCTGTAAATCCATCTGGGCCTGGACGTTTTTTAGTTGGTAGGCTTTGTATTACTGTTTCAATTTCCTTATATGTTATGGGTCTGTTTAAACTGTTGATCTCTTCTTGGTTTAACTTTGGTGGTTCCCTGATTTTAAATATCCATCCATTTCTTTTAGATTTTCAAATTTAATAGAGTATAGGTTTTTAAATATTCCCTTATAATGGTCTGGGTCTTTTGGGTATCTTTTGTGATGTTTCCCCTTTCATCTCTGATTTTACTGATTTGGATTTACTATTTCTTTCTTTTGATTAACTGGGCTAGGGTTCCGTGTATCTTGTTTAGGTTTTCAGAGATCCAGCTCTTAGAGTCATTGATTCTTTGTATTGTTTTCTTTGTTTCTATTTCATTAATTTCTGCCCTGATATTTGTTATTTCTTCTGTTCGGCTAAGTTTAGATTTCATTTGTTCTTGCCTTTCCATCATCTTGAGTTGCAGTGTTAGGTCATTTACTTGGGCTCTTTCTAATTTTTTAAAGTAGGCACTTAGAGCTATAAACTTCCCTCTTAGTACTGCTTTTAAAGTGTTCCAGAGGTTCTGTTGTGTTGTATTGTCCTTTTTGTTAAATTCCAGAATTCTTTTATTTCTTTCCTAATTTCCCTTTTGACCCACTCATTCTTTAGGAGTGTTGTTTAACTGCCATGAACTCATGTGGTGACTAGGGTTTCATCCAGTGTTGATTTTGAGCTTTATTACATTGTGGTCTGATAGAATGCATTGAATTATCTCATTTTTTTGTGTGTATGTTTGTTGTGCCTCAACAATAAAAGCACATTTTTATTCACTTGGTCTGTTTAGTTAAAAAACAATGAATGCTTTCTTCCCAGTTGTCATAGTTCATTTGGGTTATTACAAAATACCATAATTGCTTTTATATTTGCAGAGGCTAGGAATACCATCAGATCTGTTGTCTGGTGAATGCTGTTTGTTTGATAGAATGTTCCATCTGGTAGAATGAAGAAGGCAACTTTCTAGGCTATTTTTATGAGGTTGCTCTCGTTCATAAATGCTCTACCTTCAGTACTCAGTCCCTCCCTTAATATTACTGATGCAGGAACTAGCTATTGGTAAGCAGGAAAAGAAAAGTGACCATGGTGAATTAGAATTAAAGGGGACTGTTAAAAGTTCAAACAGTGGAACCAGGAGCACTCAGAATGAGACAAAACAGACCAGCTCTAAGAAACAAGACCAGTATCAGTGGGCCAGGTTGGTAGGTTCCATGAGAGACCCTGGGAAACAAATGTTGGAAACTTGTGATATCTAATTAAAACAGATCAAGTTGTAAGTAAGGTTGGTTTTGAACAAGCCTGTCTCCATTTTAAAAAAACAACCCAGGCCAACCCAAATAACTAAAAACACTCAAGCATTTCTTGGTGCTTGAGAGAGCAAAGAGAACAAAGTATAATTAACTGCACTTAGAACACTTGTGGGTCAGAAATAGCAATATCAGTTAGTGAACAGTGACTCTCAGGAAGCAAAGTCAACAGCTAACAAAGCCACTCAGAGATAAACATTGGGACACTCACTCACCCTTGACTGAATGAGCATCATTAAGACAGAGTGTGGCTCTTTTTCATCCAACCAGGAGAGAATTTCAACATTGAGTTTTGTGATTGACCACCAATAATATTAACTCAGTGTTCAGTCATTACTCCAAAAACAGCTTCAGGATCATGTTACCTCAGCAACACACTGGGGTCATTGCTCATTAGTGCTGAGAAATTTGTCTTCTTTCTTTACTAAATCTTGATATCTTGGAAATCCCTTTCACGTATCCTTAATTTCTTACTTCTCTGTAATCCTCCTTAAGAAAGTTTGTCTTCACCTCACTTGCTCTTACAAATGTCTGTGTCTTTAATCTTCATAGTTGTAAGACAACACACTGGAACCCACTGTCTTAGATTGACTATTAGTAAGTATTGAGTGCCTGGCACCTGAGGACACTGGGTCAAACTTAAGTGGGATAAGAAAGTTCAGCAGCTTTATTTGGAAGAAAACTGAACAACCAGTTCATAATACCACTGTTCTTTGCAGTAATGAGAAACACACATTTGTGAATTCCCAACATCTCTTTATTATGATCAGAAAAGCCTTTTATGCAGTGGAAACAAGACTGTTTCCTAAACAACGGAAATGTTTAAAACTACTCGAGGTGAATTTATGAAAAATCCGTTCTTCTGTGTGATACACAAAGGAAAATTTAGGCGTATGAACAGGATTTTACTGCTTTTATTACTGCCAGATTGATTTTTATAAATAAATGTCGTGAAGGGAGAGCAGGTTTGTTCTTCTGGGTATGTATCTCACAAAACTGATGCCTTTGAAACCATTTAAAGAAAATCTGTTGATATTATTTGATATTAATTAAATACATTAATGGAAAGAGTATGGAAACAAATCCATGATGCATGCATAGATGTCAGCTTCCAGGGAGTGGAGTTTTGTATGCTCTTTTCCCACCAACTAACACATTATATTCATTATATTTGCATTATATTCTGTTAGACTCTGCATTTTTAATGTATATTTTAATGAATGTGTATTTCATGTATACATTTTAATCATATTTAGACCCTCTCCCCTATCTGTACCCCTTAAGCTTGCCACCAGATTTTGTGCATTCTGTCACATATATTAAGCCCTATCAAGTAAATTTTTTATGTCCCTCAGATTGAGTTCATCCACTGGAGACTTCTCTGCCTATACAGACCAACTAGAAGACCAACTAAAGAAGACCAACTCTCTGTCACCCAGCAGTGTATGGCTACTCCTCCTAATGAATAATTTGATCATTTCCAACATGGTAGAGGTGGACTAAATCTATGTTTTCTACTGAATGGATGAATATGGTTCAGATAGTAGAACTTCTAACTGAAAAATCTCATCTGTAATAGAATTTTATTGAAGTTTTCTGTATTTCACACATAAAATCATCTTTATACTCTGTTCCCACCTACCATTTGGCACCCTGTCATAGCTTCCCCTGCTCCCACTGGTGTTTATATATTCTGTCATTTGCATTAGGACATATTATGTAAAGTTAGTGTCTGCATATGTCCCTCAATGCAAGTTCATCCACTGGGGTTTAGTCAGCCTATCAAGAGTCTCTCCATTTGAGAAAATCAGCACTTCCTCACCCAGGAATAATCTTCTGCCAATAATTCTTCAACTAAGATTGGGGCTTGGTGTTTCTTTACACAATTTTGTGCTTGGTTTTTGTCTGCCTAACTTTGCATGGGTCTTGTGCATGCTGACACCATTGCTGTAAGTTTGTATGAGAAGGGTTCCAGGCATCTGTAGGACCATTTCCATATGGTATTGTGCCTCCTCTGAGGCTCTTACAATCTTTCCACCCCCTGTTCCACAATGGTCCCTGAGCTCTATGTGGGTGGACCTCAATATAAGAGTCCTGTCACATACCCACATTCTGTAGACTCTTATTCTCTGCATTTTAACCATTTGTGACCTTTTGTGTTCCTGGCCATCTGTTGCATGTGGGAGCTTCATTGATGAAAATTTAATGGTTCACTGTGAATTGCTCAAGCTTAAGTGGCATACCTTGGATGAAACCTCTGCAACTAAGACTCACAGAACATAGAACAAGGGATGAAGAGAACATTTGTAATAGAATTTTTAAAACTATAGTACTCACAACCTGGTACATTGGTAAGTCTAGTTCCATTTTAGACAAAGCACCTCAAATTTCTAAATAACGACTATTATAATATCACTTTGCTGCATAATTTCAGCTGTCAACACACCTGGGAAGAAGAAACCACAACTGCATAATTGTCTCTTTTGGACTGGCCTGTAGGCTTATCTGTGAAGTATTTATTTCTTGATTGTTATGATATGAGATGGCCCAGTTCACTGTGAGTTATGCCCCTTTAGACAGGTGGTTTGAGTTCTATAAGAAAGTTTGCTGAGCATAAGCCCAGGGAGCAAGCCAGTAAGCATCATTCTTCCATGGTCTCTTCTTCAGTTCCGGCCACCAGGTTCCTTCCCTGAGTTTCTGCTCCAGCTTCCCTCAGTGATATACTACCACTTGAAGAGTAAAAAATAATTAAATCCTTTCTTCTCCAAGATGCTTCTGTCAGAGTGTTTATCACAGCAGTGGTAACCAACCTAGAACACCCTCCAAGCTATCATATTTGAATGTTAACATGATGTCCTTTAGTTGACAACTTGACCAACCTGGGTAAAGGGAGCCACATTTTCCTCCATTGGGCTGGCCTTTGGTCATGTCTCTGGGGTATTTTCTTGATTTTTTTTTTTTTTTGAGGGATGTGAGAGGGCCCAGCCCATTGTGGGCTGTGCCACCTCTGAGCAAGTTGTTCTGAATTGTACAATAAAGCAAGCTGAAGGGCTGGAGAGATGGCTAAGAAGTTAAGAGTACAGACTTCTCTTGCAGAGGATCCAGGTTCAAGTCTCAGTACCCACACGGTAGCTAACAACTGTCTGTAACTCCAGTTTCAGGAGAATCTTATGGCCTCTTCTCACCTCCACAGGCATTGCATGACACGGGTGCACTTATACACATGCAATACACTCATACACATAAAAATTAAAAAAGAAAAAAGAAAGAAAAAAAAAAGACAGCAAGCTGAGCACAGGCCATGGTAGCAAGCCAGTAAGCAGCATTACTTGATGGCTTATGCTCCAGCTCCTGGCCTCAGGTTCCTGCCCTGAGATCCTACCTTTGGCTCCCTGATGAATTGTAACCAGGGAGATATAAGCCAAATAAACCCTTTCCTCCCCAAATTGGTATTGGTCAGAGTATTTTGTCACAACAATGGAGAAACAATCTAGAACACATGGGAAGTGGTATAAGTACCTTAACACAAAGCAAAATGGGTTAGGACTTAATCTCATCCTACTTTTGTATAAAGAATGTTCTTAGGAGTCTTGGTTATAGACTTGGTCACAGTTCTTTTCTGGTGATGGGATTGGCTTCCTGGATATTCATTTTTGTTTTCACATTTGTGAAGCAATATGTAGCTCACAAATAGTTCATTAAACATTCTTTCTTTAAGGAAACAATGAGAGACCACTGACATTCATCCTGCTGTTGACATTGCTATGAGAAAGGGAAAGGCAGAAATTACCATAATTGCACAAATGAGAGACAATTGAATATTTACTAACTCTGTTTGCTATGGTTCAGTCATATGCATATATAGATGATCAGTTCACTTGTCCCTAGCATACAAAAAACTGAAATCTCATGTCGAATATTAAAATGAGATGAATTTACCCTTTATGACAAAAAAAAAAAAACAAACAAACAAAAAAAAACCCAAACTGTTAAGGTTTATCTCCCTTCTCTTTTCCTGTCCTCAAATATTTATAAATTATTCTCTGAAAAAACACAAAGCCCACATAGCAAATAAACAGGTATACTTATAGCAGTTGAGTAAGTATAGTCACTAATCTTGATATTGCCCTGGAAGACAGGTACACAGAAAAGATTAACTGACAAAGTAGGTACTAAACAGGATCCTTCTTAAAAATAAAAAATATAAAAAGGATGGTTGTCATTTCTGCAGTTCTTAAAAACTACAATGAACTACTCTGCATTTTTTAGTGAATTGGCATGACCTCCACATTGATAAAGATTAAACAATTCTATTTTATCTTGTATAAAACGTGAATAATTTGTCAAAATACAGCAGATTTTCTAAAACTACAGTGTACCTTTTGGAAAAGAGTTTCTTTTATTAACTTCTCCTGAGTTTTTTGATTGTCATGCAATGTAGACTCTTTTGAATGACATGGATATCACTTCCTTTGTTATGTAGATAAGTATCCATTAGAGCCATACCAGTTGTAGAGACAAATGGGTGTTCACTAGAGAGTCTCACTCAACTACTCTCTAAAATATATGGTGACAGAATGACTAGTTTAAAACTTTAATAACAGTTCTAACTGTAGAAAATGTTAGATGATCCGGTGGGAGGTTTGTATTTCATAAAATCTTCTTTAAAACCAGAGCAAATTATGGGTCTATTCTGTTCATTGCTTTCCATTATTAGGTAAATAAAAGGTTTATTCAAGAGTATTCAGATGCTGTCTACAGAGAACAAATATATCTCTACCTCTGAAAGACAGATATGACTTCAAAAACAGTGATCCTATTCCAAGGAATAAAATACAGGAGATACTCCATGGAAATTAAATGAATAGGTAAAATCATTTATATAAGATGATTAAATCATATAGAAAGTTTAAAACGACATAGGTTTGGCTTCCTGACAGTCACTATATTCAGGCACCAGAATAAACATCAATTTATCATCTTTCAGTTATCATCATAGAAGAGAAAAAGGAAGGAAAAGATATATTGCTCTGAAACCAAAATGAACTTGGAGAGTTAAGGAAACACAAAAATATGATATAGAGATGAAGGTTGAAAGCAGAGTTTGAGCTCTTGTTATCATCAAAACCCAATTTTTAATAATTTTCTACAAAAAGTAAAACTTGAGAAAGGCATTTTCTCCTTCCTGGAAACTGGCAATGGATTTTATTCCTAGCCAGAATGATTCCTGGGAAAGTTGCCAGGAGCATGACCTTAATGAAGTTCAAAATATTTTCCATAAGTTAATACAAAATAGAGACAATTTTAAGTTGTTTCTATCAAATATATATCTACCCTACATTAGAATGGGTCACAAATTGGTCCAATATGCTAGAAACTAAATGGATCAGGAAGTCTAAGGAAGTCATTCCACTGGTTACTGACTCTAGATCAGTTTTGGAAGCATTATGTGCTAGATAAAGTGAGGTATTTTACTGAAGTTTAAAGAAGCCGTTCTATTGCTCTCTGTCTCTAGATCAGTTTTGGAAGCATTATGTGCTAGATAAAGTGAGGTATTTTACTGAAGTTTAAAGAAGCCGTTCTATTGCTCTCTGTCTCTAGATCAGTTTTGGAAGTATGTGCTAGATAAAGTGAGGTATTTTACTGAAGTTTAAAGAAGCCGTTCTATTGCTCTCTGTCTCTAGATCAGTTTTGGAAGTATGTGCTAGATAAAGTGAGGTATTTATTGAAAGATATTTTGATTAGCATGTAGAAAGCAAGTTTAAGAATTTTGAATTTCACATAAATACTAGTGGATAATTATTACCCATCTCTAGTCTCATAAAACAACCTGTCCCATAGATCTGTTGTATAAAGTATAAAGGAATGTATAAACTATTGGACTAGAGGCAATTAAAAGTCTTTCATCCTTGCAAATAGTAGGCCACCTCCCCCAAGTTGAATTGTACTTTTCAGTTTATGTGTGTGTGTGTGTGTGTGTGTCTGTGTGTGTCTGTGTGTTTGTGTGTGTCTGAGTGCACTGGTCTCAGTGCAGGCACTTGTGGAGGGCGGAGGTCAACTTCAAATTTCCTTCTCTATCACTTTTTTGTCTTATTTATTTGAGACAGGGTTTCTTATTAACATGGACCACAACATTGTATGACTACATTGATGGCCCTCAAGGTCCTTCTGACTCCCTCCCCCATCTCAGGGGTCATAGGCTCATTTCACTATGCCTGTCATTTTATGTATGTTCTGAGGATCTGTGGGAGACCACGCTGCCTGGCAGCCCTCCCTGCCCCCCCAGGGCAAGCAGCCTCTGTAGAACTTGCTGATCAGTCCTCCCTGCCCCCTAAGATAAGCAACCATTCCAATGACTCAAGATAAGACTGAGCAACCACCAATTTCCTTATCCTGCAACCAGACTCATGGCACCAGTTCCCCTCATCCTAAGGGACATTCATTAACCCGTTGAGACAAGACCTTCCCTTCCCCTTCCCCAGCTAATTTCCCACTTCAGCCTGTATAAGAATCCCTGTGGAAAAACAAACTTTTGCAGCTTGATCAGAGTTCTTTGTCTTGCTGTCATTCTTTGTGTCTCTTGTCCCATTATTCCAGGTCCCTTGGAGTTCGAGTCTCCGTCTCCTGCCCTGCAGGTCAGGGCAACTGGCACCAAGAACGTGTGGCTCAAAGCCCCCAGGATCCCCTGGAACGTCGCTGATTTTATGGGTGTGCCCACCCGATGGCACTGAGCCACTGCGGCCTGAGAAAGGTTAAGCACTGGCTCGCATAAGGATCACCGCAGCCTTACCCAGCTGTGATACAGATTTGGAGGGCGATTTCTTCACAGCGACAATATGGTAGGAATTAATCATGGGACAAGAATTTAGTAAGGAAGATTTATTCATAAAAGTTCTTAAAGATTCTCTCAAGACACGGGGAAGTAGGGTTAAAAAGAAAGATTTAAGAAGATTTCTTGAATATATTGGGGAACTTTGCTCTTGGTTCCCCCAAGAAGGAACTATAGATGAGAAATGCTGGATGTGCGTTGGTAACTGCCTCCAAGATTACTATAATACCTTTGGCCCTGAAAAGGTCCCAGTCTCTGCCTTTTCATACTGGAATTTGATTAATGAGATTCTCAAGGTTTATAATCACTCCACTCATAGGAATTACATTGTGAGTTTCAGAGACCACGCTGCCTGGCAGCCCTCCCTGTCCCTCCATTATAATTGATCTCAAGGACAATGGGGACTCACAGGAGGCCCCTACCTCAGAGGACCCCCAAAATCTAGTCACTGCCCAAAGTAACCTCTGCAAAAAAGAGACAGAAAATTCAGATTTAAAAACAGCCCCCTTTAAGCAGATCTACCCCTCCTTAAAAGATTTTCAACTAACACCCGAGGAGGAGGCCACCTTAAATGATGAGACAACCAAATACCATATTCTGACCAGTCTCTGGTAGGAGCTTCTGCCCTGCTTGCCCAGCCCCCATCATTTTTTCCTCCTTCATATTCTTCTGCTATTTGTGCTCCAGCTTTAACAGAGGAACTTCTCCCCAATGATCTTCTGCTACAAAACTCCCAAAGGGAGGCCATTACTAAACTTTCAAACCTCCGCAGGACACTAGCAGGACGAAAAGAGCAACTCCACTTACTGAGAGTTACAAGAAGTTACAAAAGAACTCACTTCCTTTACTTTCCCCTTGCAGCAAAGGTTGGTCCCTGCTAAAAAAGAATCCTCTTGTGCTAAACCTGTCTTGGCCTTTCCTGTCACTCGTAGTCAGAGGAAAAGTCAGGAAGAGGGGCAAGAATCTGAAGCGGGGGAGGACCAGGAAGGTGTAGATTCCTCCTGTTTGCCCTCCACATCGTGTGCCCATCCCTACAAAAAATCTAGTCCTTAGTCTGGTCCCTCAAAAAGTCTCTACCTTCAATGATACTTTTCTAAACCCTCTTGAGGACTGCTGGCTTTGTTACAATTCCAAGCCCCCTTTTTACAAGGGTGCTGTGGTCCCTATAATTCCTACCTATACTAATGATGTTAATCAATGACCATGGCACTCAAGTAACATATCGGCTATAACTCTTACACAGGTTTATGGCCTCGGGACCTGTATCTCCTCCAAAACACCCCATGCCAAGTATTCCCACCTTTGTAATACTACCCTTCAGCCTAATCAGACTTACGCTTACATCCTCCCCACCAAACAATACTTGGTGGGCCTGCACCAGTGGCCTCACCCCATGTCTGTCCACAATAATCTTTCAGTCCAATCATAATGAGTTTTGTGTGCCTATAATACTTGTTCCTCGCATGACTTATTATTCTATGAAGATTTTCTTGACAGATGGGATCAGCCTTCAGTCCCTACATTATCTCGGAGATGCAGGGAACCTATTACCACCATCACAATTTCCGTTCGCCTTGGTCTCAGCGCAGTAAGCACCAAGACAGGCATCACCTCTTATGTTCTTTCTAATTCCAGATACTCAGAGCTCCGTGCCACAATTGACGAGGACATCCAAGACCTCCAAAAGGGAATAACTGATCTTGCTAATTCCCTTGATTCCCTCTCTGAAGTAGTCTTCCAAAATAGACGGGGACTTGATTTACTTTTCCTACAACAAGGAGGGCTATGTGCTGCCCTCAAGGAGGAATGCTGTTTTTATGTTAGTAAAACAGGAGAGGTTAAAGAAGGCATGAAAAAGTCCTAGACAGGCTTGAAAAACGAAAAAAGGAACGAGAACAACAAAACAGCTGGTTCTCATTCTCTGCCTCTTCCTGGGCCCCTTACTTCCTCCCCCTTCTTGGACCAGTAATTTTTCTCCTCCTGGTGTTGTCTCTGGGGCCTTATCTTTTCAACAAAATTGTTGCTCTGATCAAAAAACAAGTAGATGCCCTATTAGCAAAGCCTATACAGGTCCACTATCATCCCCTGGACCTGCAAGATGGAGCCCATGATGAAATGATACATTATGGTGATGCTTTCAGTCGCACCCCCTGAGAGCTGAGTTGGACAGTCAATGACGGGTATGAGAGTGACTCCCCCCCCAAAAAAAACCACCTAAGATAGGAAGGCTGCCTGAGCTGCTGCCTGATCCCATGATGGGTGCGTAAACTGGGGATGATCATTCCAACCTAAGACAGGCGCAACTCCCTAGGGGTTATAATTTTCATGGCTCCTACTTATTAATTCTCATGGCTTTTACTTAATACAGAAAAGGGGGAAATGTGAGAGACCACACTGCCTGACAGCCCTTCCTGCAACCAGACTCACGATGCCAGTTCCCCTCATCCTAAGGGACTTCATTAACCCGTTGAGACAAGACCTTCCCTTCCCCTTCCCCAGCTAATTTCCCACTTCAGCCCATATAAGAATCCCTGTGGAAAAATAAACATTTGCAGCTTGATCAGAGTTCTTTGTCTTGCTGTCATTCTTCATGTCTCTTGTCCCATCATTCCCGCAACCAGACTCACGATGCCAGTTCCCCTCATCCTAAGGGACTTCATTAACCCGTTGAGACAAGACCTTCCCTTCCCCTTCCCCAGCTAATTTCCCACTTCAGCCCATATAAGAATCCCTGTGGAAAAATAAACATTTGCAGCTTGATCAGAGTTCTTTGTCTTGCTGTCATTCTTCATGTCTCTTGTCCCATCATTCCCGGTCCCTTGGAGTTCGAGTCTCCATCTCCCGCCCTGCAGGTTGGGGCAAGGATCTGAACTGAGATCCATATGGTTGTACAGCAAATGTTCTTACCCACTCAAACATTTCTCCAACACCACAAATTCATCTTTATGCTAGCTGTCTCTCTCGTATGGATGACAAAGGACTCTTATTTAAGAAAAAGAAAAAGAAGAAATGCCTTATGTCTGTTCCTTAATTCAGGGAAAGGAAAGAGACCAACTGGAGTGTAAGTGAATGCTACATGAAGCTTCAAAAGTATAAACAATTTTTGCCTAAAACATCTTTTAAAACTGAGGCTATTGGGGCCAGGCAAATGTCTCCGTGGGTAATAACTCTTCTTATGCAAGTATGAGGACCTGAATTTAAATCCACAACACTTATGTAAAAAGGCAGGTGTGGTTATATGACCTATAATCCATCATTTGGGAGGGCAGTAGACAGTATAATCACTGGAACTTGATGGCCAGCTAACCCAAGCCACATGTTCCTTGAGAGAGAGATCTTGTCTCAGAGCACTGACCATCTTTTACTCTCCAGGCATAAAAATATATACAACATCTATACAGCATGCACACACACACACACACAAAAAAAAAAAAAAAAAAACCCCAAAAAAAAACACTTGATTAATTCATTCTTGAAAGTAAAATACAAGTGTATAAAATTGAGGATGAGATTTGAACAGCATGCTAGGAGAGATGGGTTGTTAGTATGTCAGAAAACATGTTTCCAGCAGTATATCACACTACATTTCAAAACTGATATAGACACAGAAACAAACACTGAGAAATTTGAATATTTTTATTTTTTCTTCTGGTAAAATAGCCTAGCATGTGCCTCATTTTTCTAATTGAGTAGTCCTGAATACTAAGTACAGTAAAGGAGTACTCAGTTCAATGCTGAAATCATGGAAACTAAAAGGAACCTACAGGTGGAAAATGAAATGGACTAAAATTGAAAACACTTTTAGAGAATGTAGGGTTGCACCAACAATGCACTCACTGAATGCAGTGATGCCCTGAGCATTACGTGTTTCTGATTACGAGAGGATCAGAGATAAAGGCTTGGGACTGTGAGTCTTGAAATTGAAGCCCAGATGAATTTCAAGAACTTTAAATATTATGAATAGTTGCTTTCTAATACTACAAGAATTTGAAAACCATGCTTATTTTAGTTAGGACTTTGGAGAAAGAACAACTATATCCCTTGAGATGTTAAAACCTTAAGTGTGTGCTTGCATCCATTGATGGTTCTAAATTCCATACACTGCAGGGTATTCCATACACTAAGAAATTAACATAAAATTGCAAGACAAATTGAAAGATGAAAACGCAAAATGCAATTGAAAAATAGCCCCACACTTCAGGAGCAAGGGCTGAATACAGAACAAATAAATAGCTCCCATGAGAAAGATCTCAGAATTAAAATATTCAAGTCAATGAAGAGATATGGACTAGAGAAGTGGTAGAGCAACTGAATGCTTCTTGTTCTTCCAGGAGACCTGAGTTCTGTTCCTAGCACCCTGTCAGTGCTCAATACTGCCTATGACTACAGATCTGGTGAATCTGAGACTCTCTTCTGGCCTCAGCAGGCATTTTCACACACATGGCATGTGTTTAAAAAGACACACATCCATCAATTCACATAAATAAAAATAAACCTTTAAAATATTACTTTGATTCATTTATAGCAACTATATTTGAAAGCAAAATCACAGTTCAACTACTGAAGACAGGAGAAAATTGTGTTTGAAGTAAATGATTTTAAAAGAATGTCCATAATGATGAAATATTTAAATAAAAATAACTCTAACCAAGTTTACATGGTAGGAAAAATTTTCATTAGAAAATAAAAATAAACCTTTAAAATATTACTTTGATTCATTTATAGCAACTATATTTGAAAGCAAAATCACAGTTCAACTACTGAAGACAGGAGAAAATTGTGTTTGAAGTAAATGATTTTAAAAGAATGTCCATAATGATGAAATATTTAAATAAAAATAACTCTAACCAAGTTTACATGGTAGGAAAAATTTTCATTAGAAAATTGGGCAGTTATAGTGGCAAATGCCTATAATACTAGGTATTAGTGAAGCTGAGAAACAATGATTATCATCAAAACCAGCAAGGAACGCAAAGTAACATTCCTACTCAAGTAAGGTGAATAAGACCTTACCTTACAAAGTAAAGTCAAAGAGTAGGATAGAAATTACACAAGGGATTCTTCTTAATGTAATATACACATATATATTTTAGCATCAACTTAATTGACAGCACAAATTAAAAATAGATTAAAAATAATATATGAAAATAAAGTAACTTTAAAATTAGTACTTATAATAAATATGAAATTATGATATAAGAAATCCAAATTTGGCCATATGAATCAACATGTAAAGTGCTTGCTGAGCAGGACCAACAACTTGAGTTTGATCTTGGGTACTCCCATAAATGCGAAGAAGATAATTGATGTCACTGATTTATCCTCCAATTTTCACATGTGCTTGCACACTGTGGCATAAGCATCATACATGCAGACACACACACACACACACACACACACACACACACCCCACATCATGAACACATAGAATTCTAATACATATTTTTTAAAAAGCAGAAGCATCAAATTACTCTAGGAGTTGATGAACAACTATGATAAATACAAAATCAGTTATATCACAATGCAACTCCACTCTCCTTACTGAGACATTAGATCCACAGAAAGATCAGCTTCTAAAAACTAACCATTCATGTTAATCATACTTAAGCAAAATTAGAAAAGGTAAAAATGAGTGATAGCTAACAATAGATATGCATTTGCATTTGAAAAAGAAGACATTAGTATTAAATTTCCTACACATTGAGTGAGAATTAAAGCACATCCGGATTTGGCATTGCTTCACATTAAATTTGCTAATGGCTAATGAAGAAATTTGCCATATTAACATTTTAAAGTTTCAATAAACACTGCCATTCACATTTAAAACGTTCTAAGAACTGTCCTTTGAGAAGTCTTGTATTAAAACAAATATCATACGCTGGGTACTTTTCCCTACTGGAAGAAAGAAAGAATAACAATTCAAGCAAAACAGCATAATAACCATTATGTTTAACAGAGAGCAAAAGAGAAAATTAAACCTAAAATTTATATTTGTATGGATGGTAAGACCCTATTGATGAAGATACAACACATATAAGCTTTAGGAAAAGAGAAAGTATTAAAAGTTGGTACTGACTTCAGAGCCTCATCTCTACTACCTAGTGTTCACAGTGCCAGAGTGCTATACAAGCTGTACCAGTGTTGAAACCTGTGAGCTACAATACAACTCTCCTGGAAAATATTATGGGAATAACCAACGTCTGTTTTGCTTGGATTTAAGGTGCACTTCCTAAGATGGATCCCATACCTGTCATTGATATCAAGCTTAGAAACCTGACGCTAAGCAGGGCAAAAGACATAATGGAGAACCAAATACTAGTTTTCAACTAAAGTTATCAGATTAAACTGATTCTTCAAGAATTATTGTTATACCCATAGGTTAATGCATCTCTCAACTCTCACCAGAGATGTTTCTTTATACAACAGATGGTGATTAACACAGAAACTCAACATCTGCAGTGAACAAGAGGCTGTTGACTGCGTATCCCTGAATAGGACACATATGTTAGAATTGGTCAAGACTATAGAATATCTAATCTTTCAAAAACCCACATTTTCAATTTCACTGGTCATTCATTTGGTTATAGGACCACCCCTTCTGAAGACAGGTTCTCCTAAAGTCATGCTAAATTGTTGGGTGGACTACTTGGTGCCTTAATTAAATAGTGAACTTTTCCTAACTGGAATCCCATATCCTTCTGTAGCTCTCTATAAGTCTGCCCACTTTCATCTATTTTTCAGAAAAGCATAATTACTCCTTTCTTTCTTCATATCCCTTTTCTAAGCATGCTTTCTTTAATGCTGTGGGCTGCCCTAACATCTTGATTTCTTTACTTTTTCTTAAAGTGTCCTTCTCTCATACAGGTGATTGCCAGGCAGTCACATCTGAATTCCATGCAGCCTCTAAACCTGAATGGATTCATGGATTTCTTTCCTTCTTTCCTCCATTCTCTTCTTTAGGGCAGCTGCTGAGATTCCAAGTTTTCCTGCCGTGAGAATTTTTCTTTAAAATCTAAAGAAAATTGTCCTAAAGCTTCTTTTTGAGTCCATTCTTTAATTTTTTTATGAATGGGACTAAGAACCCTGTAAAGAATGCTCTTTCTCTCCCCTTTCACCTGTGTCAAACTTCTGCCTCCAAAGCCTCAGGGATCAGAAGAGGGTAAGCAGAAACATTGTACACGCCAGAGGTGGAGGATGATGACAAGGAAACAGAGATTTCCGGACAGCTGGTCAGTTATTCATATGAACTCACAGCAGTAGTAACAGCATACACAAGTCTAATGCAAGCTCAGACCAAAAAAAAATTCCAGCATTGACACGAGGAAGTGGGTAAGAAGCTCAGATATCACCTAAGGAAATTGTGTGGAAAGATGTCTAGTGGGAAGGACAGAGGCAGTCTCATTCAAGCATGGGACTCTTGGTAGTTTGGCCAGGCTCCAGTTGATAGACCCACACTGAAGGACATTTGGGGACACAGATTATATATATGATAGAGTTTATTGGGTCGAGGAAATAGGTGAGCTGGAGATAGGAGAGTACCACCAACTGTATGAAAATTGCAAAAATTCATTTAAAAATTATATTTGTGGAAGTGGATTGGAAGATAAAACCAAGGACTGTTGTAAAACCACAGGAGGATATCTGACATCAAAAACATCAAAAGAAACTATTACTGAGTAAGAACAGAAGACTCAAGCACCTAGAAAAATTTTGAATGTTTTAGGTTATAAATCACAATCTGGTAGTGATCTATTGTTTTTTTTTTTTCCTAAGTGGATCTAAAATACCCTGACAGAATTTAGAATTTATTATTTATTGAATTCATGTTAAATATATATTGCAATGAATAAAGAAGCATTCTGAGGGATAACTACATAATGTGGAAGGACATAAACCTCATCATTAACAGCATTTCATTTAAAACAAAGATGATTATAATGATAAGAGAATGACACAAGATAAATAAAAGTAAAGTCCATCATCAACAGGAAGTTTTGCATGATGCATCAAAGAATCTTATCTGTATGCAGATGACTGATGTATTTACATATCAGAAAGATATGGTCCTGGGCTAAGAGAACCTAGAACCTGCTGAAAGATCACACTGTAAAATTATATTTATCTTTTACTATTTAACAACTACTCTATTTCCACAGTGTGCTTTTTTACATTTCTATCAGTAATGCATGATATTTTTTTTGTTTGGAGTTATATGATATTACATATAAGTATTGTTTTATTTACAAAGAAATATAAACAAAAATTAAATTAGAAAGCAATCAAAACATCTTAAAGAAATAAAAAAATGAAACAAAGAAAAACAGAACAATGAAACATAAATGAAGATACCAAGAGACAGAAAAAACAGAAGAGCCTGCTGAGCCATGTCACTGGCCCTGACAAATCTTCTGTTGCTGCACAATCCAGGCACCCTTAGTTCAATTCCAAGAATGCATGCAAAGGTGGACAGAGAGAACTGACTCCATAAAGATGTTCTCTAATCTTCATACACATTGTGGCATGCATGCAACCCACCTTCCACAAATATGCACTAATAATACTAAATAAATTTTAAAAAGTAAAAAATGAAATAACTACCATCATCACGACTTCGGCTGAGCCTGATCGTTAAACATAGTCACAGTTGGGCTTGTTGACAGTTGAGCTCATTCATTAAGGAAGTGCCATGCAGGGTCACTGGACCCTCACCTGAGTATCTAGCCACTCTTCCCAGCCAACTAGTCCAGGGTTGGAAGACAAAAGAAAAATGATGAAGAATCCAATAGAGTGATGCTTTTAGAAGGCCTTGTCAAGAAACTCCAATGGACTCTCATATGAACATTTTAAAATTGCCCTGTTCTGACTTTTTTATGGTTCCCTGTCTAGAACTTGTAAGGCTAATTACTCTTGCCTTTACTTCCCCTTCACATCTCCTATTCATGATTCAAGGATATTCTTTTCCCCTTAGACATAAGAGTTATGCAATTTTGGAGTTTTTTAAATAGACCCACTGAAGGGGTACTCCAGTTGCCTCATCCTGCGTCCCTGTTCAGCATGGAAGAAGCCAGAGCGGTCTGCAAACCTATTCCTTAATGGCAATTTGGATAACTCCTTCAGAGGATGGCATGATAAGAATAGGAGATAGGAATTGGCTAGGCAGTTAGGTTAAAAAGACCCCAATGAAATGTAGTCAGTTTCTTGGATGAAGTCAGAATGTCCTTGGGCCTGTTAGCAACATACTCTGTTCCAAAGGCCGAAAATATCAAAAATATTTTGGAGCTTGTATCTAATCCTTAAAAGATTTTACGGTTACCTCTTCAGAGGGGGGAATGTTGGAGGGGATGGAGTGGGCATGGATTTGACCTTATATACATGTATGAAATTCTCAGTAAAGTTTTTGTAATAGTTAAAAAAAAAAAAAAAAAAAAAACAGATCCTCCTCAGAGAATATTAGATTTTGTTTTCTGGGCCCACTTTCCACTTGCAGAGAGCTTCATCTTTCTGTAAGAATATGTGTGTGTATACATGATTCTTTATGTGTGTGATTGTGATTATCTTTCGATAAAAGTTTGACTGTTGCTCAAAAAAAAGTGAAAAATAAAAAAGTCCTCAGACCGAGTGCATGCATTTTAAATATGCAGTCTTTCTGCCCAATCGAAAGATATAAAGTCATGAATAGGTGTTCTTGAAAAGATAAGATTCAATTAAATTCTGTATAAAGGAAATTTTCTTTAGGTTCAAAGCTGAAAACTCAAAGTTAAGGGGCAGGAGAGGAAAGTCCCTGAGATTCATTATCAACACAAATCAGAAGTAACTACACTTAGAGCAAGTAAAAGAGATTTTATGACAACTATTTTTAGACTTAAAGTTGTATACTTAACAATAGAAAGATTATCTATCAGGAACTATAAGACTGACAAATGTGTATAGGCTGATATCAGGGAAAACAAATATAAAAAGCATATTGACATATTTCAAAGGATAAAATCACAGCAATATGAGAATTTAGATGACTGTCAACTTGACACCCTGAAAGAGGGAACCTCATTTGGGTCAGTTCTTCCATCAGACTGGTCTGTGGCCACAGCTTTTAGGTATTTTGTCAGTTGCTAATTGATGGGGGAGGACCAAGCCCACTGCAGACATTGGTCTTCATGGGCAGGTATTCCGGGGTCTGTAAGAAAGCAGTTTCAGCACAGGATAGAGAAGCAAGCCAGTAAGCAGTATTCCTCTGTGGTCTGTGCTTCAGTTCTTACCTCCAGATTCCTTCCGAGTTCGTGCCTGACTTCCCTCAGTGACAGACTATCTCTTGGAAGTGTAAAATTCAATAAATCTTCCCATTTCCATGTTGCTTTTGGTCAGTGTTTCATGGCAGCAAACAGAAACCAGACTAACAGAGCAAGCTGAAGATCAAGCTTTCCTTTTCTTTTTATTGGTGTATTCCAAAATAAATACAGTGATGGCTTTCATAAAGACATTTTCACCAGCATAGCACATAATTTAATCACATTCATCCCCATATGTTCTACTTTCTTCTGCTCTTGCTAGTTTCTTTCTAGGTAGAGTTTTCATTTCTATTTTGTTATGGTATACACATAAAAATAATTTTGTGTATGCATAGAAAATATATGCTCCACATAGGCTAATTCCACAACTTGGTTATTGTAATTAGTGCTGGATAAACACAAATGTGCAGATATGTGTGAAGTCTGCTGACTTAGAGTCCTTTAATTACATTCCCTTAAGTGGTATAGCTGGATCATATGGTTACTCTATTTATATATATATGAAGAGCCTCCATTTCTATAGCAGCTAGGTTAATCCACTATTCTCAGCAGTCTGTAAAGATTTTCTTTACTGTTTCAACTTTATCACTGTTTGTTGTTGCTTGTTTTCTTAATGATACCCTTTCTGACTAGGGAGAGATGGAATCTCAATGTGCTTCTAGATTGGGTTTCTATTTGCATTTCACTGATGGTTAAGTATGTATATCATTTCTTCATCAATTTATTGTCCATTTGTATTTCAGTTTTTGAAAACATTTAGTTTATTTAGTTTGCCAGCTTATCAATTGGATCAGTTGTTAACATTTTTTTTAGGAACTCTATATGTTGTTCCCCTGCCAGGTAAATAAGTGAAAGACGATTCTCCCATTCTGTATGCTGTCTCTACATTTAGTGAATTTCTTCATTTGCAGAGCAAAGGCTTTTTAATTTTATGTAATCCCATTTGTCAGTTCATGATATTAATTCCTGAAATACTGGAGTTATTTTCAGAAAGTCCTTACCTTTGCTGATATCTTAACATGTTTTCCTAATTTTTCTGTAACACATTCAGATTTTCAGGTCTTATATTAATGCCTTTGATCCACTTTGAATTGATTTTCATAATACGTGACACACAAACCAGGTTTCCTTTTATATATGTGAAAATCTAGTTTTCCAAGGACACTTTGTTAAGAGACTATGTTTTTTCCAAATATCTTTTTGGCACACTTTTAAAAGTAAGATGGCTCTGACTGTATGGGTTTATTTCTGGCAGCACTATTGTATTCCATTGGTCTGCATATTGGTTTTTGTGCTGGTGCCATGCTATTTCTGTTTCTTTAGCTCTGTAGTATTTTCAGACATTCCAACATCTCCAGTGCTATTCTTTTTGCTCAGAAATGTTTTGGCTGTCTGTGATCTTCTCTATATCCATAGGAATTTTAGGTTGGTTTTCCATTTCTCTGAAGAATGACATTTCAACTTTCATATGGGTTCCATTATACCTGTGAATTCCTTCTGGTAAAAGAGTCATTAACATGACATTTATTGTTTACCATGAGCGTGGGAGATCTTTCCATTTTCAAGCATTATCTACATTTTTTTTTAACTTGGTTAAAGTTTTAAATTTTCATTACAGAATTATTTTGTTTCCTTGGTTACTTCTATTCCTCTGTATATTATTTTTATAGCTATTTTAAAAGGTATTTCTTTTCCTATTTTGTATCAGCATTAGTCATTTAGAAAATTGACTCATCTTTTAAAATGTAATTAGTATTATCTACTTTGAGTATGCATATGTGTGTTGCATGTGTGGGTGCATGAGTAAGGCAGTAGACCAGTGACAGTCAGAGGACAACTTGTAGGAGTTAGTTTTCTCCTTCTACTAGGTGAGCTTTGGGTATTGAACTGAGGTCATCAGGCTTTGCAGCAAGTGCCTTTACCTACTTTTATCTTGCTTTCTGGTAACTGAATTTTGTATATTGATTTATTATTCTATACTGTTTAAAGCAACTATTAATTCTAAGAGTTTATAATAAATTCCTTAGAGTCTTTTAAAAATTATTTTGTGTTTTCATATGATGTGTGTTTGTATGTGTGGGTTATGTATATGTGCTATAACATGCCAATGGGTGTTAGAAAACAACGTCCGGTGCTGGGGTTCCATGCTGGTTGTGCCAGGCAAGGTAGCCTGCAAGTTTTCAGGGATTTTCCTATCTCCCACTCTCATCTACACGTACGGGCAATAGAGTTACAAACTGATCCTCACAGCTTGGACTAAAACTGTTCTGTGTATTTGAGCTCAGGTTTACACGAAAGTGTTTACTCACTGAGCATTCTCCCCTTTCCTATTTTTATATCTTTTTTTGGTTCTCTTTTCTTATTTCTCTAGCCAGGACATGGGCACTATATTGAATAAGAGTAAAAAGAGTAGACTTTCCTGTCTCTTGCTAATGATTTTAGAGAAAATGCTTTGAGTTTTCACATTTACTGTAATATCGGAATTAAGTTATTTGTATACAGCATTTTTTATGTTGAGATGTCTTCCTTCTATTCCTATTTTATTCAGAGCTTGGACTATGAAAAGTTGTTCAAATTGTCAAAGGTTTTTTCATGTAGCTGTTGAGATGATGTTCTTAAACTTTACTACCTCCAGAACTATGAACACTGAGCATTTAATATATGGTACAGTATTAAAACAGTCTCAATGAAATGATAGACCAGGAGCTCTCGTTACACCTTCAAACACTTAATTTCTTCAATTTGATTGTTTCTGATCTGCCTTCATAGCAAATCAGTAAATGTAAGTACACTCGTTCGTTCTAGAAGCTGTCCTTCAAATTACCAAACCAGAGGAGGAGGTTAGAACAACTGCTGAACTGTAGGCAAGCCCAACATATTACCCAGTTTCCCAGAGATGTAAGTAAATTGGGGCTTGCTAGTTTCACTGGCATGAAAAATAGGATACAATATAATATTATGACACTGTACTTTTAACCTGCTCAGTATGGACTGATTTTTGGTTGGTTGATTTTATAACTAAATTAATTTATTCAAAATCAATTGGTGTCAGAGAGCACTGGATAATCTATAGGAATGAAACATACATGTTTTATGTCACAGATGTGAGGTTGAGGATGATCTTAAGTTTGTTGTGCTGCTGATAACTTCACCAAGTGTCCCAGTGTCTAAATTTCATTTTCAGAGACTTTTTTTACTGACTCTAGATTACTAACTTGACATCTTTTATTTTTTTCAGTACAGTGAAGTTGTTCATCTTCTCACTAAGATATTTTCTATTTTAATTTTGTGGAATATGGTCTAATATAGACTAGACTAGAAATCATTCTGTAATCCTAAAGTCCTTGGACTCCTTATCCTCCTGCCTCCACCTTCTAAATGGTGAAGTTACATTTATGCACTACCACACCTAACTATATTTTAATCCTTATCTTTGTTCTGAGACATAAAATAATTTGTAAATAGTTTTACTTCTTATTGTTTTCAGAGTTATTGTGTGTTTCCAGAGTGGTACTAAACTTGGATTAATTATTCATCAGCATAGAATGCTTAATACAATAGCTTATTAATTAAAAGTCATTTTTCCTTCCATTCTGTCTGATGAAAACAGCAAACATTTTTCTGTTTGTTTCATTGAGTATAGTTTTTCTGTTCCTAGTGGGGATTTTCTTCTCAGCTATGCATACAATTTTCTCATACAGTGTTCTTGTTCAATTGATGCCGTTTGAAAGCCCTCTGCCCTGCTCCCTAATTGTAAGATGCTGTGTGGGTGCAAGGAACTGAACACAGGTCCGCTGCAAAAGCAGCGAGCGCTTTCACCCTGAGCCATCTCTTTAGATCCTATTGATACCTTTTAAAATCATAGATTCAGTCATGCTGCCGAGATTCCTTGATTTTTGTTATTCTACCACTTCTTCACTTAAGAAGTGGCATTTTCATTACATTTTAAAATAAAATTAGTGTGCATGTGTGTACATGTCTATGTAATATATGTATGTGTGTATGTGTTTGTGCATGTTGGCATGTGCAGGTTTGCCAAAGCAAAGATGTGGAGATCAGAGAACAAACCGTGGGAATCAGTTCTTTGCTTATACCTTGTGAGTCCCTGAGACTAAACTCAGGCCATAGCTTTGCAGCAAGTGCCACTGACCCACTTTACAAGGAAGGGAAATGGCATTTTAACATACTACATTAAGTAATTTTCTTACTTCTATACCAAAGTGCCTGGAAAAAGCAACTCACGAAAGGAAGGGTTAATTTTTACCTTGCAAGGTACTGTTCATCATGATGCAGAAGACAGGAAAGTAGGAACATCAGTTGGCTGGAAACAATGCATCTGCACTCAGATAGAACTCAGAGATGAATGCTGGTATTCCATTCCTTTTCTCCATATTTTTAATCCAGGTTGAACCCCAGCCCATGTGCTGAAGCCGACTACATCCATGATGTTTAAGTCTTCCTTGATTTTTTAAAGGTTTCCAGGGATTTCTTCTCAAAAACACTCCTCGGTTCCATGGTGCTTTTTAAATTTCATCATGTTCGCAATGAAAGTTAACCATCATACTACCTTTATGAATATACCTGTATGTACTAATATTCTACAGCATCAATACAAATATATTTGTTCTGATTATAACACTTTCATTGCTTCTGTAGAGCATTACCTCAGTATTCTCATCAGTGAAAAATGCCAATCTTCGTTCTTCTTATTCAGAATGTACATCATATCAGAGACAATTGGAATACCTTTGATTATTAAATTGGTTGATATGAGTGTTAGCATGTAACAGATTTATCAAGTCAATAGAATGATAATTTTGATAACTCAAACTCAACTCCCACACTAAAATATGCCAATGATACCAATTAGAATCCAAGACATCAACTGAGTAGTTCTATATGCAGGTATGCCCTGTATATTTTATGGTTATTCACACAATGCAACAATATTCTTTCTTAAATGTTCTACCTAGAGAGTAAATCCACTCGAGCAAAGCCTTTTATTGTAATATAGACATGAAAATAATATATCTTGTAAAGATATACAAGATTATATTCTATTTGTTATAATAAAATTATACAAGCTAAGGAATAAAGAAGAGAGTATTTGAAGATTGATTATCACAAGCAATCTACCCATAGTCCACCTAAACTGAGCGTTTCATGCCATACACATAGAGTCAAAGCTGTGGCGCACTCTATATTACGTCTGAATTTTTATTTTAATGTAGCGGAATCTCAGGGCCCAAGTAGCTTTCCTGTGAAAACAAACCAAATGAATCTCCTATTTGCTCACAAGCAACTTGATCAGCTTTCATTTGGGTGAGACAAATCGCATTGTACCTAACTTAGAAAGAATAATGAAAAAAAACATTCTGGTTAGAAAGACATCAAAGCATAGAAAAAAAGTCCTTGACAATTAAAGCTCCAGATAAAATTAACAGATTTTATCATAACCTCTTCACTTTTATCAAATTGATGAAAAAAGTGAAAATACATAGTTCTGACTTTGCAAAATGGTCAAGTGTGTTCCTTAAACACACAAGAACAGCTGTCACCATAATGAGTGTCTCCCTTAGCACAATGGAAACATTTCAGTTAATAAATTATCTACAGTGAAGATGGTGTTGAGTGATGCCAATGTTTTTCTGTCCATATGTGGCTAATTTTACAGCACTGGACCCTGCTGCTGAAAAATTGGGAATCCAGATAAGTTTCTAAAAGGTCCTTCCACTACTCCAAGATATCTGATTCCTCTTTACTCACTCCATGATTCTCTGTTGTACCTTCAAGTAAAGCATTATTGATATAAGAAACTATAGATTCCATGTTTCTAGCAAAATTGAATTGCTTTCTCTACTCACCTTCATAGTTATCTAAAATTACATCTAACTTGAGCTCCAATTATTTCACAGAAAATAAAGATAATGATTTGTTATTCATACTCTACCTGCAAAATACAAAGCAATGGATTAAGTCACTGGAGGTGAGATTTAGGTTAGATGGACTAAAAGTTTCCTTATATGTGAGGAGATAACCTCTACAGGACCATTTTAGGTTTTGAAATTGCTTACCTGGAAATCAATCAGAAATAATATATGCTTAACCTTTGAGGAGGACTGAATTTGCAAGGAAGCCAAGTGCAGTTATTTTATGTTCAATGCATCAATGGATTTATAATCCCTGTAGACTAAATTATAACATAATTTATCTTTGTCAGATGAACTTCCAGTCTTTTTCTCCAAATAATTGCCATGGCTTTGAAACCTATTTCTCATGACCATTAGATAATTCTAAGAATTCATTGATTTTCCTAATTAAAAAGCTCTAGTTTTGAATAAATATTAATTGGATAGTTCCAGGATGGTGTTTAAATTTAATATTAAAATTAATATGTTTAAACAATTATTAATCAGATGCATTTGATTTCCATATAGTTTAGACAAATTCAGTAGCACATTTTTGCAAACCAGATTGCTCTGCACAGCCTACACTTAAAATATGTTGTTTAATTTTGTCTTCTAAAATTTGTCACATTACAAAAGTCCACTAGTTAACAACTTACACATGTATCATTACATACAGAATATAATTGCAGTGTTTTAGGCAATATTTACACCTAATTTCATTTCTTGACAAATACGATTTTTTTATGATAAAGTCCTGAAAAAACTTTAAGAACAATTTGTAGATTATATATGTTTATATATCTAATTTTTATTGTTTTGTTTTTATTTTATGTGTATGCATATAGGTATTGCATGAATTTATACAAGTACACCCAGGCCGTGCAATGCCTACAGAGGACAGAAGAGATTGTAGGATCCTCTGGAACTGGAGTTATGTACTGTTGTCAGCTGCCGTGTGGGTCCTGTAATTCAAACCCAATTGCAAGAACAGATAGTGCCCTTACCTGCTCAGTCATCTCTTCAGCCCCTATATATTATATGTGAACAGGTTGAAATAGATATCACTTCCACTGTTTTGAAGTAGTGTTTGAAAATTTAAGATCAAAACACTTAAAATAAGCCAAACTTGTCCTGTGAGTCTAATGATAAATTTGCTTCATGGTATAAATCCAAGGGAATTTGATGACTTCTTGAGACCTTCGCAGGCATTGCACAACATGGATGCACTTACATACACACAGGCAATACACTCACACACGTAAAAGAAAATAAAATATTTTTAAAAGAGTTTATATTGAGTCAAAAAAGGTAATTTTGGTTAGGTAGTAAAACTTAATGAGGAAGTTAAGAATTTTGGATTGGGATAAATATTATTCAAGAAATCAAAAACATGCAAAATGATAGATCAAGCAGGAAAAGGCTTCAGTGAGGTGACATGTAATGGAAAATTGGATATGAAGTCAGCCATACTGCATCAGAGGAAAAAAACTTGACATGAAGATGATTGACCACTAAATTTGTTGGCATGCTCGGTTCCATATAAGTGGAGATGCTATTCTGCATTTTTCTAAAAATCTTATAACTTTTGGAAAATATCACTCCGCATGAGCATGCAAATCTGTCATTTAAAGACACTCATGATGATCATTTTAGTAAATTTAACCTCACATAATTAAGTGTTCATGTTAAGGATTTCTGCCCTGTATTATTACCAGATTTCTGCCACCTTAGTTCTTATCTATATGACAAGATCTGAAATGAGCTACATAAAATTTTATTTAATATCCATAAAGAATAATTTATAGAATCAAATAGATGTAAAAATACTGGGAAAATGAAGTATCATAAAAGTTAAATAAAACAAGTCCTCTATATCTATGGCTTATACACACTTCACCAAATGAATGCTTTAACATCTAATCTTCTAGACTTCTACATCCCTCTGTCAAGACCCTGTGGATTCCTGGTGTCAAAGGGTTATAAGAGTAAATTATTAGAGAAAGATTTCTCATATCTCATTGGCAAAATTGTAAGAGGCTGATTCTTAGGCAGTAACAGAAATAGCCTCTGCTTAGCTCAAAACACGTTTTCATTAAATCGATTATTATTTCTTCTCAATAATATATTTATTTATTAAAGAGAAAATTCACTTTAATATTTGTATTTTGGGTCACATAGAGATTTTTTTAACTTTTACAAAAACTTTATTGAGAATTTCATACATACATATAAGGTGTTTTGATCAAATCCATGCATACTCCCTCCCCTACAACACCTCCCATATCTCCCCATCACTTTTTTCTTTTTCTTTTTCTTTTTTTTTCCTTCTCTCATTTATTTATTTTTATGTGGCTTATGGCTACCCTAACATTCCCCCCCCTCTGAAGGAGTAACCCTAAAGTCTTTTAAGGATTAGATACAAGCTCCGAAATACTTTTGACATTTTTGGCCTTTGGAACAGAGTATATTGCTAAGAGGCCCAAAGACATTTTGAATTTTAGCCAACAAACTGGCTACTTTTCTTTAGGGTTGTCTCCTTATTGGCTGGTTCCTCCAATGGGTGGGGCCTGACATGAGTGCGAGGTAGGTAGGGAATCTGGGAGCCATCTTGGGATGGAAGCCAGGAGCCGCTGGTTGAAGCAACTCAGACAGAATGGACTGACTCCCTGTGGACCTGGGGTGAGATCGCTGGTCCCAGAGGCATGAGTGAATGCTAGTGGGGCTATGGGCATGGCACGGTCTCATAAGATGGGCTCTGAGTTGTGGCAATGCTGGGCTAGGCAATGGGTACTCATTCCTTTGTAAGTTAATAAACTCATGTAAAATATATTATATGGTTTGTCTGATCATGCAGGAGACCCAGAGGGGATTCGGGCAACAAAACTGGTATAGTCTGGCAGGATATGACGAAACTGCGAAGAGTTTTTTTGCCCCCACTTAATTATTTATTTAAAAACCACATACATAGAAGAAGAATTTTATTACAAGAGCATTGACATATTCAATAACAATTTTCTGAGCTAAGATGCATCTTTTCCAAAATTGGCTGTGAATTTTTAGGTTTACAATTGAATTATTACAGTTATACAATATTTTACTCAGTCTAAACCCAATAAGACATAAAATTAAATGAGGTTTTAACCTTTAAAAAAGATCTTCATTTCATTATTAAAATACACAGTTTCATACAGAAAAATTCCCTGCCCTGGAAGACCCAGTTAAAGAGCGGGAGAGAAAAAAAAAAAGGCGGGACACTGTGACTTGTGTAAAGTCCAAGGACTCAGAGAAAAAGACAGATAATCATAAAAATTGATCATGCAGGAGACCCAGAGAGAATTCAGGCCACAGAACTGGCATAGTCTGACAGGATATGACAAAACTGAGAATGAGTTTTAGAACAGCACTAATGGCAGCGCTATTTCAACCTAGGCCAGTGCAGAGGGGAGCAGTCCTTAATGGGATGGCTGGTTAAAGGTATTAAAGATACATGTTTGTCACCAAGGGAGACCCAATGGGTTACTAAAAAGAGGCCAGCCATGCAAAAGCGGGGGCCACAGCTATATTCTAAATGTGGGAATATATTGCAGATATGTGAAGATTTGTTAAAAGTTACACAAATATTAGACAATCTTTTACCTTCTCTAAACTTAAAGGAAGTACCTGGAGAAAGAGAGTGGCCACTTTGCATCATAAAAGATATGCCCCAGGTTGGAGAAGCTGAAAAGCCTGCACTGGAAGACCCAGTTAAAGAGCTGGAGAGAAAAAAAAAAAAGGCGGGACACTGTGACTGGACACTTTGACTTGTGTAAAGTTCAAGGACTCAGAGAAAAAGACAGATAATAGTAAAAAGGATAAAAAAGCTAACTGTACTATAGCTAGGAAATATTCCATGCTGGAAGTGTTAAAGCTAGGAAAAACTTACAGGCAAACAAGCAGAGAGCCCTTGGCCACGTGGCTTGTGAGAGTATGGGACATGGGAGCAAATGATGTCAATCTAAGTCCTTCAGAAGCTTCAAAGCTGAGCTATATACACACCCATCCATCCTTATGATATAGGCTGTTCAACTTAGGCTGATGCGGGGGGAAGCAGTCCTTAATGGGATGTCTGGTTGAAGGCATTAAAGATACATGGTGTCACCAAAGGAGGATAACATGATTAGCATGGGCTGGAGGACTATAAAGGAGGGGCAGGAATTACTGAGAGAATTAGGTATGAGAAAAGCAACATATGATGTCCAGTTCACTGGGCCAGATAAGACTACATTCACCAGAGATATGAAAGAACGCTTATTGACCTCGAGAATGGTATGGGGCTTTAATGGTTTTACTAAGCCCTTTGATGGGACAGGATCTTTGTAAAGTGAGAGAGGCTTTGGCAGATCTAAATGATTCTGACCAGCATGTAAAACATGCCTGTAAAATAACAGAACACCCTATAAGAGATATAAAAAAGACCAGACTGAAGAAATGGTCCACTTGGGTTGCTCGAGGAAAAATGTGGTAGGACTTATGTCAAGTCCAAATCCCCAGAGAGAAAAATGGATAGAAAACCAAATTAGGTACTAAGGCGTTTCTGGAAGGTTTTAAAACCAGAACAGTTTACAAAGGACATTCGAAGGATAACAACTGTACAAGGGGTGGTTAAGAATCCCCAAGGATTAGATAAGATGCATTGCTCTTCTGATAAGGTGAGGGAGGGAGGGGGAGAGAGAGAGAGAGAGAGAGAGAGGTCACTTTGCATCATAAAAGCTGTGCCCAGGCAGGGGGAGCTGAAAAGGCTGCATGGCAGACCAGGGCAGAGCTGCAGAGAGAAAAGGCGGGACACTGACCTGTGTAAGGTCCAAGGTCTCCGAGGAAAAGACAGATAATAGTAATAATAATAAAAAAATGGCTAACTGTGCTGTAGTTAGGAAACATTCCATGCTGGAACTGTTAAAACTAGGAAAAACTTATAGGCAAGCAAGATAAAGGCTATACTAGGGGTGGAAGCAGGTTTTCCCACCAAGTTCTCCTCTAGCAAACTTGTATGGTCAATGGGAAGATGACATATGTGGCTAAAGTCAGAAAAGCAGACCCAGAGCCTATCTGACTCAGGGAACCAACAAGTGCAGCGGGAACAGGAGAAGCCCCCTTCCTCCTTATCCCAGTGCAAGATCAGGCAACTGGAGCCCAAACTTGTAAATGTATTAAGGGATAACTAAAAATGGTAGTGAGCTAACCACATTACTGCCTTATACCCATGCAACGGTACCTAACAAGGATCTATGGAGAAAACAGTTAATACAAATGGACAAAACTTTTCCAAGCTTTATGAGACCTTATCTATGAGTGATTTAATATTTAATGTTAACATTCCTTCGAATGTTTTACAGATGTGAAACCCATTTGAAAGATACCTGAAGAAGAAAAGGCCAGCTATAGACAACTGTTACTAACATGATTAACAGGGGCTGGAGGACTATAAAGGAGGGGCAGGCATTACTGAGAGAACTAGGTATGAGAAAAGCAATATATGATGTCCAGTTCACTGGGCCAAAGAAGACTGTGTTCACCAGATAC
>NW_008352267.1:281160-288833 GCF_000622305.1 Nannospalax galili | reverse complement strand
AAATGGTAAAGAGCTAACCAAATTAATGCCTCATACCCATGCTATGGTACCTAACAAGGATCTATGGAGAAAACAGTTAATACGAATGGACAAAACCTTTCCAAGCTTTATGAGACCTTGTCTATGAGTGATTTAATATTTAATGTTAACGTTCCTTCAAATGTTTTACAGATGTAAAACTCATTTAAAAGATAGCTGAAGAAGCAAAGGTCAGCTATAGACAACCATTAAGAAAATCTACAGTACCAGGGATGGGTTGCCCCCCTATGAGCTGTTGGTCAGAGAGAGACCCTTGAGGTCCTCCAATTCACCAAGGCTATTGCCATTAATGTTGGTTGTACACTAGAAAGGTCAGTAAGGCCATGTTGCTAAGGACACTGCATGTTGTGAGTGTGGGAGAAGAAGAAGAGATGGAACTGAGACAAAGCCAAAGAAACTCTGTGCCACTGGATGGATAATGTTCATATTGCCAGAAGGCTCTATACCAATGTTTGGGGAAGAAAGGATTCCCTATAAGTCTACGCAATCATGGACCCCATGTGCTGCACACTACAGACATGCCAAGCAATAGCTGCAAGTGTAATAATGGCTTGACCACATATGTACAACTGACAAATTTCTAATTGGATAAGGCCTGCTCCTAGGGATGGAACACACATCTGGTGCTGTAGACCAGGCCAATGCTTTTTGTCAAGAAAGGCTACAATGATTCTGACCAGCATGTAAAATGTGTCTGTGAAATAACAGAACACCCTATGAGAGATATAAAAAAGACCAGACAGAGGGAATGATCCACTTGGGTTACTTGAAGTCTTTTGTCGAGAAAGGCTACAGGCCCTAGTGGAGAAGTCAGTATATTGTTTAATGAGTATAGTACACCTACTGGGATATCGTCTAAGCATTTGTGTTTACATTCACGTTTGTTTAAATGTGTCTACTTCCTTCCATTTGCCTTTATAGTAGGAAGAAACACCACTGAGATAGATCAGTGGACATGGCCTAAAGACAACTAATGGGGAAGCCCAAGAAGCCACTATCTTGCAATGATACACGATAGATCACACTACCTCTGTCACCCCCTCCAAGGCTCAGGGACTTTAGCGGAAGATTGGTGGGAAGATTGTAAGAGCAGAGGAAAGGGGTGGAGTGTCTCCTGATTGGCTGGTTCCTCCAATGGATGGGGCCTGACATGAGTGGGAAGTAGGAAGGGAATCTGGGAGCCATCTTGGGATGGAAGCCAGGAGCCTCCAGTAGAGTGTGATGGTGTAGGAAACTTGAAGCCAGCACTGCAAGTCAAAGACAGAATGGACTGACTCCCTGTGGACCTGGGGTGAGATCGCTGCCTCCAGAGTGAATGCAAGTGGGACTACGGGCATGGCACAGTCTGATAAGGCAGGCTCTGAGTTGCAGAAATGCTGGGCTAGGCACTGGGTACTCATTCCTTTGTAAGTTAAAAAACTCAAATAAAATATATAGTTTGTCTGATCATGCAGGAGACCCAGAGAGAATTCAGACCACAGAGGTCTTTTTATTCTAACCACCTAGCCAATTCCTACCTCCTATTCTTATTACACCATCCTCTGAAGAGGTTACCCAAATTGCAAATAGGGAATCAGGACAGAGACCATGCTGGCTTCTTCCTTGTTGAACAAAGATGCAGGGTGAGGCAATAGGAGTACACTTTCAGTGGGTCTATCTAAAAAACTCTCAAATTGTATAACTCTTATCTCTAAGGGGAAAAGAAAGTCCTTGAATCATGAATAGATAATGTGAAGGACAAGTAAAGGCAGGAGTAATTAGCAGTACAAGTTCTAGACAGGGAACTAGGAAAAAAAGTCAGAACAGGGCATTTTTCAAATGTTCATATGAAAGTCCATTGGAATTTCTTGACAATGGCTTCCAAAAGCATCCCTCTATTGGGTTCTTCCTCATTTTTCTTTTGTCTTCCAGGACTGGACTCTAGAGTGATAGATCCAGGATTTGCTTTCAGGTATTTTGATAGCAGTTGGAATAGTTAGAATCAGTGTCAGTTCCCTCTCAAAGGCTTCTGAAATAGGGGGAGAAAACATATTTATCCATCATTTTAGAACAATAGCTCATTCTCTTCCTTAGCTACAGGTGAGCACTACAGTACTGGAGACCAAGACTTGAGGTCTTACATCTGAGCAGCACTTCCTGGCTAGGAACAAAATTGTCAATGAGAAATAATTGTCTAAATAACTTTCTTGTTTTCTTTTTTTTTTTTTCGGTCTTTTTGAGACAGGGTCTCCTTGTTGCCCGAGCTGTCCTGGAACTCACTATGTAGACCAGGCTGGCCTTGAACTCACATAGATCCACCTGCCTCTGCCTCCCAAGTACTGGGACTACAGGTGTGCCCGACATAACTTTTTATATAGACTTAAGCCTAATGTCTGGGAAGTCAACACTATATTTATTATCATCACTGAAATGTACTTAATTTATGTCAATATAATCTACATCACATCATAAAAATATTAATTTCATAATAATCAATGAACAAAATATGCTGGCCTGGAATGAAAGAAAAATATTCATGCTACTTACATGAATGGAATGACTACTATTTACTGTACAATATATATCTAGAATTGGCAGAGACTGATATCTTGTTTGGAATTTTTCTAGGACACTTATTGATATTTCTGCAATTTTCTAAAATCTAGCATATGATTATTTAAGTAAACAACTTGTTTTCCTATTTACATAGACATCAGAAAGTAATTAATATGCAATTAAAATACAGTCTTGTGGCAGTAAATCCAGTAATCTTGTTTTGAGGTAACAAGTTAGCATTTATAAAGAATGAATGCCATAAACATGGTATTGCATAAATGTTATTAACATTCATACATTAATATTACTATGACTCATAATTTCGATGTTGAATTAAATAATACTAAAATATGATTATTTAAATATATATGTCAAGCTAATACATAGAGAAGGATAACAATGTACATTGTTATTATGCCTTATTATTGCCTATTCTGGAATACAAAGAAAAATATGAAGTATACAATATAAATAAATTTCAGAATAGTACTGTCATTCTTTAGTCTCAAATCATTAGCCTTTTTTTAAAATGTGTTATCTTAAAGTGTGTCGGGTTCCGATATGCAGGGAGGGAAAAAGAGAGATTCTTGGAGCCAGCCAATAATCCGTTTTTCCCCTCGGGGCTGAGCGGGATGGTGAGTGCATGGCTCAATAGAAACACACAGAGCCGAGTGCCGAGTCAGAGAAGGAACACACTTTATTGAAGCAGGCACAGGTATTTAAAGGCAAAATCTCATGGCAGGAAGTTTGAGCTGTGAGTGACAGTTACTTCTGGTGTTGTGGGCCTATGGGCTGAGGGGCCACTCCCTCTGCACACCAGGAATGAGGCAGGGCCAGGTGGAGCCAATCCTATGCTGGGGATGAGTTTTCCTATCCCTCCCCTTTGACTTGTGCCGGGCGCCATCTTGGCAAGAATCGAAAGTGACCGGACAGGTGTACCAACTCTAGGTCAGGCTGTGGAAGTGCTCCAGAACTCATAGGCCCAGGGTGTGGCTGCAACCAGGCAGCCCCAACATCTCCCCCTTTTGTTTTTATATCAGCCATGTTTTCTGTCTTAGGTTGTTTCCATCTGGAGATCTTACCCATCATTGAATAACATGGGGCTTAGCTGAAAGACTGGGTCTTGAGTCCTGTCTTAGGTTGTCCCTCCTCAGGTTCTGAAGTTGCCCATCCTCGGGTTACCATGATAGTCTTTCATAGCCCCTGTCTTAGGTTCATCAGCCTGGGAGGGATCTTACCCATTATTGGATTTGAGACTCTCGAGGTGCAGGGCCTCTTGACAGAGTTCCTGGAGGGAAGGTTCATATGGCTCATTGGCCGACTGGGCTAATCTCTGATAATGTATCTCCACCTGGTGTAGGTTGATTGCCTCTATTCTCTGCTGAACAAACCCCATAAACTTATTGAATATGCAGGGTCTGACAGTGAGGACAAGGAGGAACACAGAAACAGGGCCAAGTAGGGGGAGGATGTAGGGTAAAAAACCATGTAGACTGGTCCAGAGTGGACTCTCCTGGAGCTCTTGTCTTTTTTTTTTTCTAGATCTTCTTGGAGTTTTTTAATCCTATCTTGGACAATTCCAGACTTGTTGGCATAAAAGCAGCATTTTTTTCTGTAAAAATGAGCATATCCCTCCCTTTTCGGCAGTTAGTAAGTCTAGTCCCCTCCTATTTTGTAAGACCACCTCAGCCAGGGAATCTAGCTGTTTTTGGATGTCTAGGATGGTATCAGAGAGAAGTTGTACATCATGGATTAATTTTAGGGAGAGTTTCCTGTGCATATGAGTGGCCACTCCCAACCCTACGGTCCCTGTGGCTATCCCTGCAGTTATCCCTAAGCCCACCAATAGGGGGATCATCTGAATTGCTCTTTTGCTCCTACCTCCTATATAATCAAAGGAAGGGATAGGGAGGGGCTCACCACCCGGTATAATGTCTATGTCCGGAAACAAGATGGCGAGGGCACAAAGGCCTGCCCAGTTGGCTGGCAGGAAGCTGTGGGCTCACCCTCCTCCACAAACCAGGATCATACCGGCAAGGGGGGCAGGAATCAATGTTAGTCAATGTGGAGATATTTGAGCCACAGGATGTAAAGAGAACACTTCCCACATCAACCCTAGAGGTGTTAGGATAGGGTGAGGCCCAAATGCAGGAGCCAGGTGATATTGGCAGGGGCTGAACCTGGATGGGGGGAATTAAGGCACAGTTGTGCGGTGAGATGAAATCTCCTGTACCAGAAGAGTTAACAATCACTGCAATGGGTCGGGGGGGTGCTGACACCCAGACAGAGCCAACAATCCTCAGCTAACTGAGGTGCAGTTTGATTTAGTAATGAGAGGGTTAGCTCCAGTGTGTTCTGGGTCTGGGGATCAAGATCTAGCTCTCCCCTGTCTTCTGGGATTGCCAATGGGTGATAATTGAGCTCAGGGTATAAAGCTTGGATCCTTTGTTCTATTTCTCTGTGGACCCTTAATTCTCGGACTTTATCCTGAACACCACCACCATCAGAATACCCAGTGGGAGCCTCCAGTTTCCAGCACACCAATTGCCCGGGTATACTATAACATTGGGAGGATGCTAAATTTCCTCCTTCAATGGGGGCTGGGATTCTATTTTCCCTGACTCCCGTCCAATAGGTTTTATTATTGGAGGGATTAGAACATTGTTGGGCCATTTGGTAACAGACAGCATGCATGGTTGGATAAAACGAGGAACAGGGACAAGGGCCTGGTTTGCCATTAATAATGGGAATAACCTTAGGTTTAAGAACACGTACCCAACTCTGGTGTCTGACCGACGGATTGTATGGATTGAGGTTGAACACTGGGTGGGCCTGACAGTCTCCACAATCTGCCTTTTGAGTAACCATTCCCTGTTGGAAGCTGTAGGCCTTATAAGTTCCACCCAGACAATCACAGGGCTTTCCATATTTGGCATCCATTTGTCTTGCTACAGCATTTGGATATCCAAATCCTTGATGGCTGGGTGGGATGGATAGTAGAAATATTAGGGATGATTTCGAGAGAAAAAAGGGTAAGAATATATGCGGGGAGGGAACCAGGGCACGGCGGCCCTGAGCCATCACCCAGTTGATGGCCAGCAGGAAAAGGGGGATCATGATTATCGCCCTATTATTGGCCATTTATGGTACTTTTTATAGGTTGGTTACCAGATCCTGTATGACGATGGTAATGATGAAGATGGTGATGGCCAAGGCGGCAGCGATGAGCACAGCAGCGAGGACTTTCCAACCAGGATTTTCCATTCCTGGAGGGCCTGGTCTGTCTCTGTTGTCCCGAGGGGAAAAACAGAGGAGCCATCCTCAGGGATGAATCATTCCCTGGAGAGATTATCACCATGGTCCCCTTGTTGGGGTAAATATTTAATATCTCTCGCCGGTACCCAGAGGGGTCTTTTTTCATTTTGAGGGAATATACATCCAAACCCTCTTCCTGCTGTAAGAAGCGGGTCTGGTCCTCTCCATGTTCCAGTGAGACTCCTGTGAGTGGGTCTCTCCATCTGACCAAGATGGAGCTATAGCTGGTAGATGAGGACCATTGTTTTTGGAAGGGAGATAAATATTTGTCTTCTTTGGAAAAATTTAGAATATTTAAGGTAAATAAGGCCTTTTTTAGTTGATCATGAGGAGGCAGGGACTCCCCTTTTTGTTTTTGTAATTGACGTTTTAAAGTTTGGTCGGCTCTCTCCACAATGGCTTGCCCCTGAGGATTATAGGGGATGCCTGTGGAGTTCTGGATTTTTCATGTTTGGAGGAATTTAGTAAATGGCTTGCTTGTGAAGCAGGGGCTATTGTCTGTCTTGATTTGATTGGGTAACCCAAGGGTGGCAAAGCACTGTAGTATATGACTAATTGCATGTCTAGATTTTTCTCCAGCATGGGCAGTTGCCCAGCAGGCGTGTGAAAAAGAATCGACAGACAGGAAGATATACTTTAATTTTCCAAAGGGGGCATAATGTGTGGCATCAGTTTGCCACAAATGGTTGGGCCGGAGGCCTCGGGGGTTGACTCCCACATTTTGGAGTGGGGGAACCTGAAGGAAGGGCTGGCAGGATCAGCATGTGCGAACGATTTTCTTTAAGTCTTTAACCGCCACCTGAGGAAATTTTTGTCTAAGTCCCCTCCAGTTGACATGTGTCAATTGGTGAAATTGAGTGGCCTCAGAGATTGTGTAGCCCTGGCAGGAAGAGGCCAGTTGATCAGCTATTTTATTTCCCTCTGAGAGGAATCCTGGCATATTTTGATGGCCTCTAAGATGTTGGAGGTATATTGGATTTAATCTGAGTTTAAGTAGAGTGCGGGCCTGAATCATTAGAGGGGATATAGGGTTGGAGTCCAACCTAATGTGAGCCTCCACTAGGTGGGGCAGTAAAATTAACCACATATAGGCTGTCTGAGAATAGGTTGAAAGGCTCAGATATGGAGTCCAATGCCATGACAACAGCAAAGAGTTTTTTAAATTGTGGCGATCCCTCAGCCTGGCAAGAGACTGATTTAATGGGTACAGGAACTTGTCCCTGCTTTAGGGGAGGATAAATGACCAAGGAGGCTCCAAGACGCCCTCCATCAGTAAACACAGTTAGGAATTTAGGATTGGATTGAGAAAGAAAAAGTCTAGGGGGCTCCCACTCCAAGCTCGAGAAGGAGCTCATCCACTTATAGGGGCCATAGTGGCAGTCAATTTTGCCAAAAAATCCCTCCAAAGCCAGCGCGATTCTCGTTGTTTCTTTGAAGCCAACTAAAATCTGTCAATCTATAGGGGGTAATAATGGTATGGGGCTCAATTCAAACAGCTGGACTGCTGTGCCCCTTCCCTTGATAATGCAATCAGCAATTTGGTTGACCATGGAATAAACTCGAGGAGTTCCACCCACGGATAAGTGGATCCATTGTAATGGCTCACCCTCTTGTGCCAAGAGGGCAGTGCACAGTGCATTTCCAATGAAAAGGCAAAGAGATATGGGGGCATTAGGATCAAATCTCTTTAGGGTGGCCTCATTTATGCGTTGTTGGATTTTAGCCAGAATTTGTAGGCACTGGGGTTGTAACTTTACCCTGAAGGTTAAGTCAAGGCCTAGCAA
>NW_008352267.1:279067-281046 GCF_000622305.1 Nannospalax galili | reverse complement strand
AGGAATCCAAGGTCTAAGCCAATTGATCTCTCCAAGTAGCTTTTGAAGCTGAGGGAGGTTGAAGGTATCCTGAGTGGTAAGTTGTGGCTTGCTAGGTGACACAGTATCAAGTGAGAGAGAGGCTCCCAATATCTTTAGTGGCAGGACAGTTTGGATTTTGTCCGGGGCCACGTTGAAATTATGGTCCTGTAATAGGGCTATACATACAGAAATTAGGCCATGAAGGTCATTGGGATTCGGACTCCCCAAGATTATATCATCCATATAAATATAAAATAGAACATCTGGCCTCTTTATCATAGAGGCAAAGGTATGGCTCAAATAATACTGAGAAATGGCAGGGCTGTTAGCCATGCCCTGTGGCAAAACGGACCATTCAAACCTCAAGTCTGGCCCTCTGAAGTTTAATGAGGGCACTGAGAAGGCAAATTTTTCTGTGTCTTTTGGGTGTAGAGGTATTGAGAAAAAACAGTCCTTAATATCTATGGTGGCTAGGGCAATGGAGGCGGGGATAGTGGGGATCCAGGGCATTCCCCTCTGGGGTGTGCCCATATGGGCCATTCTTTTATTGATCTCCCTCAAGTCCTGGAGGAGTTTCCAGGTCCCATTGCTTTTTCTTATAACAAAAACAGGTGAGTTCCAGGGGCTAGTAGAAGGTTTAATATGGCCAAAATCTAATTGGCCCTGAACCAACTGATGGATTTGTTGTAGTTTGTTAGAGGGTAGAGGCCACTGCTCAACCCATACAGGCTGAGCAGTGGCCCTTAGGATTGGGGGTGCACCCGGGGGTGTCTGTTTTTAAGATGTTCAAAGTAGGGATTGTCCCTGTAATTAGAATGAGCGGCCCTCTCATCCCCAAATTGTTGTTTGAATTCTTCAGTGTCAAGGAGGTTGTTGTAAAAGGCTTTATGGTAAGTGGTAATGAAGGCCTCAGCTCTCCCAAAATGTCTTATCCTAAAAGACTGGCAGTTAAGCCAGAGACCACAAAGCGGGCGCACCTCTCTACAACTTCCACTGGGATCAATCCAGGGCAGCCATGTGGCCGTTTCCCACGATGTGGATTGTCCGCCCACACCCAGTAGGGATGGGCCAGGCAACAGCTGCCAGGAATGTGGAACTTCTTCTTTTCTAATTACAGTGCGATCCGCACCAGTATCAATGAGAAATTTAAAGGTTTTACTCCCAATGGTTAAAGTCATCTTGGGCCTCAGCCCAGGGATGAGAGGAACTGTCCAGTGGGCTTGCACATGTCTCTTCCCCTTGTTTAATGGGGCTGGGGGCCGCCCCTCGAGGAGTTTAAAGACTCTCCCCGTATATTATATTTTGACCTGCAATCTTTGGCCCAATGGAAACCTTTTTTGCATTTTGGGCATGGAGTGTGGGGGGGGGGTATCCTGGGCAGGTCTGGGGTTGACCCTGGGATGTGGGTTAGGGCATTGCCAGCGGAAATGCCCTGTCTGGCCACAATTGAAACATCGTCCCTTTTCCTGTGGGTTAGCAGGCTCCTCCCTAAGGAAGGCATCCTTTAGTGCCTTCATGAGGGCCTGCGTCTGGGCCTGGAGGAGGGCTGACATGGCCTGTGTCTGCCCTGCCTTTGTCCCCACATCTTTAGAGGTGACTATCCATCAGCTGATGGAGCAGTCCTTAAGGCCAGCACATGCCATGCGGTGATCCGCATCCATGCCATTCCATATGAGCATCTTAGCAAACTGGTCCCGCAGCGGCCCAGGGAGAAACTTTCTTTTAAGGTCCTTCTCAACTCTATCCACAAACTCATGAAGGGGCTCCCCCACCTTTTGGTATATCCCACAAACTGCAGGCTCTGTGGGACCAGAGTCTAGCTTTCACCACGCCAGCAGTCCTAGAGCCCTAACTTGGTCAGGATATGGAGGGGGAATGGCAGCCTGCTGGACCCCCATGGCACAGGCATCAGTACTTCCTGTCAGCATGCTGAAGGTAATGGGTACTGGAGGATTGGC
>NW_008352267.1:271225-279026 GCF_000622305.1 Nannospalax galili | reverse complement strand
CCATATAATAAAGAGAGGGCTAGGAAGGACAGCTCTAGCAAGATCCATCCAGTCCCGGGCAGTGCATGGCTGGTAAACCAAGCCTTGCAACAAAGTCTCTACCCAAGGAGACCCGGGGTCATCTTCCGCGACAGCTTTCTTTAATTCCTTAAGGTGTGAGGCCTCCCAGGGATACCAGATCGCTGGGCGGTGCCCACCCCACCCCGTTAACATTGATGGGATATAATTGGGGTTCCTTGAAGGGGTACTTTCCCTCACTACCATAATCAGGTAGTGCTGCCACCCCTAGGGGGGAATTTTGGCTATCCTCCGTCTCCTTTTTAACAGGGGGTTTAAAGGGCCAGGGGGCCTCCTCAAAGGGATCTAAGGAGGGATAAAGGTTTCCTTGAGAGGTCGGTGGGCTCTCCTTCCTCTGCATGGTATTTGGTGGGTCCTCCTTTTTTTGTGTGGCTTTTTTATCAGGACGGGGGGTAACTAACTTAGGAAACTCAGAGCAGCCCCCCCTCTTATCAGGGGGGCCAAGGAGGGAAACGGCCCTTGAGGGCTGAGATAGTGGGGAGAACTCCCAGGGGTGGGATCTTACCCTTTTTTGTCTGGGACCTTTTTCGCGAGGCTCTCTACCCTGTCCCAGGTCTCCCAGTCAAAGAAATTGCTAGCAGCAACCCAGGGTGCTGTCTCATTAATGTAATCCCAGGCCTGGGTTGCTTGTTGGTCTGACAGACTGAGGCCACGACTCTTAAGCAGCAGCCTTAATGCCTCAAGAGAAGAATCTAACTTAGAATTGACCTTCCCCATACCTTCTGGGAGTCACTCACCCGCAGACCGATTCACCCATCAGCGAAGAATTAGCGAAGAATCATGTCGGGGTCACCAGATGTCGGGTTCCAACATGCAGGGAGGGAAAAAGAGAGATCCTCAGAGCCAGCTGATAATCCATTTTTCCCCTCAGGGCTGAGCGGGATGGTGAGTGCGCGGCTCAAAAGAAACACACAGAGCCGGTGCTGAGTCAGAGCAGGAACACACTTTATTGAAGCAGGCACAGGTATTTAAAGGCAAAATCTCACAGCGGGAAGTTTGAGCTGTGAGTGACAGTTACTTCTGGTGTCGCGGACCTATGGGCTGAGGGGCCACTTCCTCTGCACGCCAGGAATGAGGCAGGGCCAGGTGGAGCCAATCCTATGCTGGGGATGAGTTTTCCTATCCCTCCCCTTTGACCTGTGCCGGCGCCATCTTGGCAAGAATCGAAAGTGACCGGACAGGTGTACCAACTCTAGGTCAGGCTGCAGAAGTGCTCCAGAACTCATAGGCCCAGGGTGTGGCTGCAACTAGGCAACCCTGACAAAAATGAATTATAAATTACTCAGGGATAAATATAACACATCACTGATAGGAACAATCAGTCTGATAAAGTTGTGACTTCTCAATAAGACAAAGAAAGTGAGGCAATTTTAATCATACTGTGGAGTGTTTTTTGAAATAACCCTGAGTTATTTTTCCAAAAGAAAACAAGAAAAAATAATAATGTTTTGAACAATCACAATGTTACTAAATTTTCTTTACCATTTATCTAGACATATTACTAAGGTACACTTAAGTGGACATTCTGCATTGTTATGTAAAAAAAAAATTAGTATAAACCAAGAAAGGACTTGAAAATCCATTGGCATGCCCAAGGATAGTCTGAAGATAATTCAAATCAAATGGCATTTTCAAAATATGAGGAAAGATATTTAGAGCCAGGGAGGAGGTGCATGACCATACAGAAATATTCCTACAGGTCCCTGGGACCCTTCTCATACAAGGCTACAGGAATGATGTCAGCATGCACAAGACTCATTGCAAACATAGGCAGACAAAAGCTCAGCACAGAACTGTGGAAATGAACAGGAAACCCCAATCTTAGTCGAAGAATTATTGGCAGCAGATTACTGGTGAGTGGGGAAGAGCTGATCTTGAAGAGAGAGACTCAAGATAGACTGATAAACCCCAGTGGATAAACTTGCACTGAGTGGCATCTCAGGACACTAATTTTACATGATAGGCCTTAATACAAATGAGAGAATGTATGAACTCCATTGTGGGTGGGGGTGGTATATGAGGGTGCTAAAGGGGAAGGGAGCAGGGGTATAGAGATGATTTTATGTATAAAATAAATTAAATTAAATAATAAAATTTTTAAAAATGATTCTGAAACAAGTGTTTATCCATTTAAATTTTAACTTCATGCATAAAAAATAAGTTGCTGAATGTTTGAAGTTAAAATCATATAGAGTAGTAAGAAAAAATTCATATACCACTTGAAATAAAATCAGTCGTATATAATTAATAACTTTGAAAACTGCACAATCTTTTAAAACCTTTGGACATGAGAGCATAAAATTTTATCTGTCAAATATACTATAAAGTAGGAAAATTGAGCAAATTTTTCAAATTAAATTTCACATCATAGCCAAAAAATATTACTGACCACAATATGAGCTTCTAAAACTAGCATCAAAATATCAGCAGTCTTATAGAAATATTGGCAAGAGATACAAACTTTCCATCAACAGAATACAATAGACTTTGCAAATGAGCATATTCATACACTCAGCTTAGCTCAGAACAAAATAATAATTCAGTTGAAATTAGTATGATGTTTTCACTAAAAGAGACATGTTTTAAAAGTATGGTATTATGTCTTAACAACATGGAAACATGGAGAGAAGAGGACTTTAATACATTACTACAGTGAGCTATGCAATTAGACATCTCTGGTACAGTTTGACCATTTTTCAGGACATTTGATAGTGTGCATGCTCTTTGATTCTGTTTCACTCAGAATCCTTAAAAACTGTAAGCAGACACAAAAAATAATACAGGAATCATAAAAACATTATCTGTATAATAAATGGAGAAACAAATACTCTACATTTGCACCAGGACTGATGATGAGGGATTAGAAGTAAAAAGGATAACTGGGGTGAAATCCAGATACATATTACAATATAGAGAGTAGAGTATACAAAAATCTGATATTGATAACATATATTCAGTTATTGATATGGGTAGAAAATAACAAAACTGATTAAATGATTTTTGGAATGTGGAAAAGTGATTGTTATGTTTATGACCACATAATATTCCTTTAAGACACAAACACATAAGGTATATACATGCACACATTCTTATACCTACACAGATTTAAAAGTAAAATTTTGATAGTTTTTTTTCTAAACATTTTTTTTCATCTTTGTATCTGTTGGATATGTAGCCTTATATATATTTAAAACAAGTCTTTGATCATTTCACACGTGTAAAATATATTTTGGACGCATCAACCCCCAATTGTTCCTTCACTTCTTTCCTCCACATCCACCCCCCCCCAACTTGCTGTCCTGATTCTTACTTTATATTTTTATATAACTCCGTGAGTCCAACTAGTGTAGCCTGTATGATTTTGAGGGTAGGTCCATCCATTACAGCATGGGAGGCCTACCGGGGACCATATCCCTGAGTAAACTGACAAGCTCTCACCAGACATCAGCATCCAATAGCTCCTCAGCTAATACTGGTTGAGCCCCTATCCCATCCATGCTGAAAGGTTGACTGACTTGACCTTGTGTAGGTGTTGTGCAGAAAACTATAGCTACTGTGCATTCATGAACACAACAGCCCTTTCTTGTCAGAAAAAAAGTTAGTTTCACAGCAGTCCTATCTGTCCTCTGGCAGTCCACTGACAATCTGTCTTCTCATCCATGGTGTTCCCTTGGCCTTGAGGGAGAGGTGGACTGATATAAAGATCCCATTCAATGTTGTGCACTCTATTCTTTTATTCTCTGTACTTTAACAAGTTGTGGGTCTCTGTTTTGAAATCTGTCTACTGCAGAAAGAAGTATCTTTGATGAGGGTTGGGAGATGTATTAATCTATAGGTGTAAGGTTAATCATTAAAAAGGGAGTTTGATACTAAGTCCATTTAGCGGAATAATGGTAATAGGTCCAACCTTAGGGCATATTTCCTCAGGGACAGCACATAGAGCTGTGGTCCAGAGGGGCCATGTTTGCTTCTCAACTTGACGCCAGATTTAGTAATGTGTGTCATCCAAGTGGTTCTGGTTCTGAAGACATGAAGTAGTTGTGAAAAATATCAAGCTTGGCCCCCTGTGAGGTCAGTATAGGTCATTGGTGAAGGTTTAGTCAAAGTAACAGTATAAATCCCAGGATATAATAAAGATGACAGACTATAGAATGACCACCAAGACAGCAGCAGGTATGGTATGGAGCCAGTCAGAACCTACAAGACAATCTGTGTATGCTGTGGATGACAAAGCCAGAGAAGTAAAGCTGATCAAACTCTCTGGAGGTCAGAAGATTCTTAGTGCATTCCAGATCTCAGATATTGACTTACATGGTTGGACTTTGGTTTTGTTTAGAGTGTCCCTGAATCTTCCCTTTTGAAAAAATAAAGTATGTTTTTGTGGTTGTTTTTACAGAATCTCACAGTTGAAAGACTGGCTTTTTAAAGCAACAATGGAATTTTAAGGTGGTTTTTGTTTGTTTGTTTGCTTGCTTTCTGAGAAGGCCTGGAAGTCACTATGTAGACCTGGCTGGCCTTCATTTCACAAAGATCTACCTGCTTCTCCTTCATGAGAGCTCTGATAAAAGACATGCACCACCATGCTTGCTTAAGTGTTTGAAATTTTAAGGAGTTGGGGACTCTTAAAGTTGCTGTATGTTTTATATTGTGATATTAGTATTAACATGAGACCTTGAGGACAAGGGATGTAAAGGTTAGGGGTTAATAGTGAAGTGTGTGTGTTTGTGCTAAGTTGACAAGGGTCAATTGTACTGGATAGTTTGGTTGTCAACTTGGCACACCTGGGTTGAGGCAACCTCAACTGATGAATTTCTTCTATGAGACTGACCTGTGGACATGTCTCCAAGGCATTTTATTGGCTATTTAGTGATGTGGAAGGTCCCAGGTCAATGTTAGTGATACCACCCCTGGGCTGGTGGTTCTGGGTTATAAGAGAAAGCTGGAAGAACATAGGCCAGTGGAGCAAGCCAGTAAGCTATATTCCTCTCCAGTCTCTGCTTCAGCTCCTGCCTCAAAGTTTCCACCCTGTTTGAGTTCCTGCCTAATTCTTTTCTCCCCAAGTTGATTTTGTTTAATGTTTCATCACAGTGATAGAAAACAAACTAAGAACACCTTCATTTCATCATTGCACAATTGGAAGTATTTTTCCAGACTTGTCATTATTGGAGCCATCAGGGTTAACATCTTGATAGGACTGAGGATGATTTTTCTTCTCCAGCAGCCTCTCCAGCACCTTCTGGCACTTTGAAAAACTCCTTAGCTTTATTCTTATTTTTCATACAACAAAACCTCTCATTGCTTTTCATGTATTCTAGATTCCTAGACCATTATGCTGATTTGTCCCAGGTAATGATACCTGAAGCAAAGATGATGACCTATTCTTTGGGTAAAGGAAAATGAGAACAAGAAGATATAATTATTAACTATAGAATATATTTGGTGCTAGTAAATAAGACTCACTATCTAAAACAGATATATGTTCCAGCTTACCACTCACGGTTCCCTCTCCTCCCTGTATCTACAAGTACAAAGTTAGCATGACCTAAAATCATTCTTTGTCAATAAGTTTCCAACTTCAAAATCCAATAACATGTCTAAAATTATTGCCTACCTCAAACTTCTCCCTTCCTGCAGATTGAACAATTTATTATTAATCAATCAATACACTGGTGATCTGGGTGGGGAACTCAATGGAGATAATCCAGAATAACAGTTCTTTATTCTTTTCTCTCTAAAAAATAGTTCATTTTTTCCTTTCCTGGTATGTTTTGGGTTCTAATCCTTTATTAGTATCTGGTAAAATCCTATTTCAGTTATTTAAATGAAGTTTTAATTTAATAGTTAAAGACCTGGATTGAATTTTAGACAATAGCCTATATTGTATTCTTTTTATATATTAAATAGAGAGGGTTAATGACACACAATTACAACCTCCATACTTAGGATGTGCAGAACAACAATATTACTCACACTACTAAAAGGTGAAGGATGGAAAACAATACTGAAAATTGTTTTTCTTTGTAAACAATGACAAGAGATGGTGTGGAATTTTGTTTTCTTATTTAGCTTGATTTCTTTCTTTCTTTTTTTTTCTTTCTTTCTTTTCTCCAGGTTAATCTGAACCTCACTGTAGAGGTTAAGCTGGTCTCAACCCCATAGCAATCATCCTGCATCAGCTATTCCAAATACAGGCATAAGTCAACGTCTTTGAATTCAATTTTTTCTATGTAATTCGATAAGAAAATGTGGTTCTTTTAATTTCTAGGTAGCTCACATAATATACCTTGATGCTGCCTTGTTAGTATAATACATTTGATATCTATCCAATAAATTAAATTCTTCCTTAGTAATCATTCCTTATCACAAGTTTCAGTAAAAAATTATGCTTGTCTTTACCTAATCCAAATTCCCTACACCTCGCCTCATCCTGCAGGATCAGTCAAGATTCTATCCCTGTCTAAGTTCATAAGCTTTCCAAGGAACCTTTCACACAGATACTAACCTTTGCTGAACCATTCTTTATATTCTCTTTACTCGCTTCATCTCCCTTAAGGTGAAAAAGTGTAGCCAGCTTTCCATTGCTTCTAACGGTCGTTAAGGATCATTCTATCCATTTCACATTTAATTGTTCTCATGATCTCCAAAAGAAGAGTGTTATTTTGAGATCATGCTTTCATTCTAAACTAGCTTCATAACTTGTCACTGTCATCATATAGCTTTATGTGTATAATCCATAAATATTACAAGGTAGGTAATTAAATATCAAGTAATATGTAAGTCTTTGGTGCACTTATTTTAAAATATGAATATCAAGATGAGTGTTTCATCTTTTGTTTGAAGATTTTTCCCTTTGAGTTTCAGTGGGCGTGCCAAAATTTATCATCTTTATCAATAGAGAACACATATAATTTCCATATTCAGCCAAAAATGTGAAAATGCTAATATATTAAAAACAAACTGTGGGAATTGGATTAGATATTGAGATACATAATCTTTATATTAGAAGTTCATGACTGCACAAACTTGTTTTTGTAGCATTCATGTGAAAGGACACTTCCAGAGTCCTGTAAAAAATGATTTAGGTTGTTGGAATATATATTGGAATGATTTAAAAAGAAAGATTAATACATGGGTGGTCCTTTGGAATTTCCCTCTGCACGTCAGTGAGCAAAAGAATATTCTTTTTTCTCAACAAATTCTGGAAAAGAGAAAGGATTTTTACCAGTGGGCATACACAGGGGACACAATATTTCAAGAAAGATTAATAAAAGGGGAAAATATGTGAGGTGAGACATTTATTTTTCAGAAAGACTAAAAGTACAGAGTACATGTTATGAATGGAAAGTAGTCTTGTTTAGATCACAGATTATTCTAGTTATTGTGAACAGGGTATTTTGATGAGAGTTGTGTTTTAAGAAAATCAATATGTAAGTGGAGCTATAAATGATGAATTAGAACAGAAAAGCAATTGGAATTGGCAAGCCAGTTATCACTCTTAGGAAAGAATCAAACTGAGTGTTATGGAGAAGTTGGTGAGGGATGGCAACATAAGAAAGAGGAATAGAAATGAACCAAATAATTTAAAAAATGATTCAAAAATAATAGTCACACTAGGGAGGCAGAGGTAGGCGATCTCTGTGAGTTCGAAGCCAGCCTGGTCTACATAGTGAGTTCCAGGCCAGGTGGGGCTACAAGGAGACCCTATCTCAAAAAAGACCAAAAT
>NW_008352267.1:265721-271102 GCF_000622305.1 Nannospalax galili | reverse complement strand
TATTTTTTATTTTTAAAAATAAAAAATGGGTAGGAGAGAGAGTTCAAAAGTGTAGGTTTTATTTCATTTTTTGAAAATTTCATATCAGATTTTCATTATTTCTATCCCTCCCAGTCTCATCCAAGTCCTCTCTTCTCCCTTCAGTCCTTCATAGTTTCTTGACCTCTTCTTTGATTATTATTGTTACATATAGATACATTTATAAGTGTTTAATTTTTTATTGAAAAGAGAAAATGAACAGAGTTTTGTGACATAATGTACATTAGGGTTCATAGAATGATACACTCACCCAGGTACAAACATTTACGTACTGAAAGTGTGCTTGTAGAATCTCCTGCTCTCTGTGCAGGATCACGGGGATTAGATTATGTCCAATATCTGGTCCCAGCAAAATCCAAAGACTCTCTATACCCGCTGCCTTCTAAAATATCCTCGTTCTTTTCCTCTTTTTTCAAATAAGACTCCTCCTTCCCCAGACTCAGGGACAACTACAAGCATTAACTGCTTTGCACATGAGCAATTTTTCTTGCTCATTGCTTTAAGCACTGCCTCAAATTTATTTATCTTCTATGAGCCCTGAAGTGTATTTTGAGATCATTGTGAGGTGATTCAGCAGTTCTTTTGATATAACTCACCTCACTATAGTGCTTCATTTACTGAGGCAGTCTTGTCATTTATTACCTTAGCTCAACATCAAATTATCTACACTTTGAATATTGTTTTCAAAAGTTCAGACGTGGATATAGTCAAGCTAATATCATAGCAAATTTGCTCCTTGGGCAAGACTATCTCTCTCTTCTCTCTTTCTCTCTAGCACCCTCTCTCTTCCTGTCTCTGCATGTATGTATACACACATATATGTATATATATTTGAAATATATTTGCAATACAAGCTGTATGAGACATTTAAAATACATAGTGTTTATTGAGAATTAATATATGAGATGTATTTACTATATATGACATACACAATATACATTTTAAATGTATGTCATACATAGTATACAATCAATATAGTATATATTAAAATCATATATCCTATCAATTATAAGAATACATTATGCCTGCAGTCATGAGCATATATTTTAATGCAACAAAGCAGTCACAAAATAACACTTCTCTTCTCTAGATTTTCAGTGTAAGAAAGAGGGCAACAGTCTCCAAACTCTGAAAATAAAAGCAATAATTTCACAAGGTGATTGCTTCGGGAAGACAAGATTTCCTTTAATGTCAGAGGTATGATAGTAAAATACATTCATTAAAAAATGTTACCAGGAAAAAATTGCTGTTACATAATCCACCCAGGAACTGACCCAGAAACCTCCTCCCTCAGAACTAGCTAACCTCCTGTTATCAGAAGCCACATCTTCAATGCAGCCTCTACACATAGCATGAATGTATCTCTCAACTCTCACGAGGGAAGTTTCCTTATTCAGCAGATGATGATGAACACAGAAACCCACAATTGCCCAATGTGCAGAGAAGACAGGGATAAGCATAGTGCTTATTGTTGTATAGGACACCTATTTCAAATGTCTGCCTTATAAGGCTCATTGCAGAAGAGTAGGTGGAAAGATTGTAAAAGCCAGAAAGGATGGATGCCACAAGGAAGCAGACTTTTCCAGACAGCTGGTCATTTACTCACATGAACTCACAGCAATGGTGACATCATATACAAGTCCTATGCAACCCCAAACCAGACAAAATTAAAGTATAGACATGGGAAAGTGAGTAAAATATCCCAACTGAACCTAAGGAAGTTTTGGCAACTGATGGTTCCTAGGAGGGGGGAAGACAGTGTCTTACAGGTACGGGAAGTTTGGTAGGACCAATGGGTAGACCCACATTGATGAAGGCCACTTAGAGGCTCAAATCAGACTCTATAGGAAGTATTTTATACATTTGTATAAACAAAAGAGAATAATTGAATGAGGCGCACTGCAGGCCTCCCTGTGGATACAGAAGGCGATCTCTGTCTGTTATTAAAACTCAATAAAAAAGAAACGACAAAAAAATTTTAAAAATCAATGAACCAATGAATAAACAAATAAATAAAATGTTGCTAAGAAAATCTGATGTTACATAATCCAGGAAATAGTTTCATTTCACTTAGGATATAAACCTGGGTGAATTATTCTACATTTGTATAAACAAAAGAGAATAATTGAATGAGGCACACTGCAGGCCTCCCTGTGGATACAGAAGGCGATCTCTGTCTGTTACTAAAACTCAATAAAAAAGAAACAGCAAAAATTTAAAAAAATCAATGAACCAATGAATAAACAAATAAATAAAATGTTGCTAGGAAAATCTGATGTTACATAAGCCAGGAAATAGTTTCATTTCACTTAGGATATAAACCTGGGTGAATTATTTTCTTATAATTATAATATACTGCTTTATGAAAAGGGTTTTTCTACTCAAATATTTATAAAAAATAATACTGAGTATAAAAAAGAAAATAAAACGTGGTCTTTGTTTGATCTGGCTCTTAATTCCTAGCCCCTATGTCCTAAATAATTCCACATATGTGTTTAGTAGTTTAGAAAAGCAGTCTTGAAAAGTCTCAAAGTCACTTTTTTTCTCAAAAACTGAGATCATTAAATTTTTATTTAGTTGTTTGAGGATATCACACATAAATATCAGTTGTTTTGATCAAAATCACTTCCATCTCCTCTCAAATCCCCATCTACGACTTTTCCCTCCCAAACTTGTATAGTACTTAAACTCACTGAGATCACTTAGTGTTTCTACTACGTCCATGTGTACAGAGACATCTGCTGGAACATTGCCAGCTTATTGGGGGCCAAATCCTTGACGAAAATTGACTCTCCCCACTTATCAGCTGTCAATTGCTAATAGCCTCTCAACAAGAACTGTGACTTCATGAACCCCTCTTACATTCTTGCTGGGATTTTGGCTGGTTTGGTCTTGCACATAAAGGCAATAAATAGGTCTCCTACTGAGCTCAGTTCCACATAACTTTTTTTTTTTTTTTCCTGGGGGCCAAATCCTTGACGAAAATTGACTCTCCCCACTTATCAGCTGTCAATTGCTAATAGCCTCTCAACAAGAACTGTGACTTCATGAACCCCTCTTACATTCTTGCTGGGATTTTGGCTGGTTTGGTCTTGCACATAAAGGCAATAAATAGGTCTCCTACTGAGCTCAGTTCCACATAACTTTTTTTTTTCTTTAACTTTTTGATATAGAGTCTCCCTGTAGCCACAGCTGGTCTGGAACTCATTATGGAGACCAGGCTGGCCTTGACCTCACAGCAATTCACTTGCCTCTGCCTGCTGGAATTAAAGGCACGGGTTGCCACACCTGGTTTACTTATTTCATATTCTTACAAGGCAAATTGATTGTCACTATGTAAAGTACAGGAATTATGAGGAAGAGAGAGTCTACATGACTCTTATAATCAATAGCATAATAGACATAATATTCTTCAAACATTTAGTTCTGTGAACAGTTAGCAAGAGGAAAACTTTCTTTCATTATTTCATTGTCATTGGAGCTGCGTTTTGAATAAGATATGATTATTACAATACATTACAGAGCTAAATTAGAGTTCAAAGTAGCATAGCTAATAAATGATGAAGTTAGTTTTAATATATTTCTGTCTGATATGAGAAACATGTTTAATAATACGAGTGCACTAGCTCCTTAGTAGTCTGTTAAAATGACATCACTATGCTTTATTTCCTCCCATAATGCAGTAAAATGGAAAATCATCATTAGAACAAATTTAAAATCATTACTTAAGAAAAAAATGTGTTCCCCAAGTATTAATATTGTAATTTACTTCAATATATTTCAATTCATTAGGATAAGAGCTGATTTTAAAAGGAGGCAACCTGGATAGGCTGACTAGACCTCAGTGGATGAAGATGCACTGAGTGACATTTGGAGACACTAACTTACATGGCAGGTCTTAGCACAAACCTATTCCAGTTGGGGGGGGGGGGGCTTTGGGGGGGGGCCAATGGGGAAGGAAGTATAAAGTTGATTAAAATATCCTGTATGAAATACACAAAAATTCACTAAAAATTTCCAAAAAAACCAAATACATTTCAAAAACATCTGTAAAATATGGGCATTTCTCTTTGCCTTAATAAAGAAAGAGTCTGACTCTTAGCATTCATTTTAAGACCAAGAGCAGGTCTGAACTACTGAGAATCTGTTCCTTCAGATTTCTCTTGGAACTGTTTTCTCAAGCAAGGGCTTTCCTGATTATTTTATTGAAAGAGTATAGCCAGCATGAATTGGTAAAGCAAGCATTTTGCCTCTTGATTCCTAGATCTAGAATAACACAGCTTCACAACTACTATTTCTGTCAATGTTCCCAATGCGATAATGCACACTTTGCAGCTCTTTAATGTGTAATCTCTGATGGAGGGCAGAGAAGGTCTTGAGGGATTAAGTGTTTAGAACAGGTCACAGAGGAGCACACAGCTTGTGAGGTTGTTTATGGACAGTTACTTTTGTGTTGCAAGGTTAAGTAAATATAATTAGTCCTGATATGTCCACATTGTAAAAGTAATTCCTACAGAAAAAAATTGAAAGTCTGAGAAAATGTTAACATTGCTCATGAAAATCTTAGTAATCAAGGTAGAATAATGAAATGGGATTCTGATTGCAAGTCATACCTCAATATATATTGTGGTTGTCTTCAGGATAAACAGCTTTTTATTCAAAATGGTTCAAAAAATATGACGTGATTTTCTGCTAAACATGTTGGATTTTTTTGGCTACTGAGTTTATCCAGCACTTCAGTGCTTCCTTATATTTATTATCTAGCTTATTAACCTCAATATTGGAGGTTTATTAGAGAAAAATTGCTTAAAATTAAGCAGTACATTGTGAAAGTTTCTTTCAAAGAAGAATGTCTCTTATCTGCATGCTAATAACTGCAGTTGCAGAGACTATTGATTACTTAATTGTGATAGTTTTTAATTAAATTTTCTATTCAAACACTTCAAAGGGAATGTGATCACTTGTAAAGCAATGCATTTTTGTGTGTTTTAATAAAAAACTGTGTCTAAAGTTTTAATCTGTAATCTAAATGGGATCCCAAATGACACAGAAAATGCCTTCATCAAAATGTATATTCACATCCTCCTCAGAGCTGACAGCTCAGCATGTTTACTGAATAGCCTCGAATATGTGTTTATCACTTGGGATTTTTTTCTATTGATATTACTTCTTTTCCTACCATATATCATATAGAGATCGTGTTCAATTTTAATTTATGCAATGAAAATCTCTATACCATTCCCACATAAAATGCAATATTATATACACTAAAATTATTTTATTTTTAATGTGATTAAAATTGAAAAATGGCTTTATTTTAAAATATGTGTTTTTAAAATTGA
>NW_008352267.1:256464-265568 GCF_000622305.1 Nannospalax galili | reverse complement strand
ATATGGCCTATAGAGTTTAATTTGTGTTATCAAATGTTATTAGGTGTAGTTCTGTCCGCTGGAGTTTATTTTATCTATCAAAAGTGCCATGCTTGAAAGAGAATGACTCTCCCTCTCTCAGCAAACATCTGCTTTCACAGTTTCCTTAAGTGGAGTTGTACCCTTTTACCCCTTTCCTCATGTCTATGCTGGGATTTTTTTTCTTCTTTGAGCATGCATCGGATTCGTCCATGCTGTCAACATTGCTGTGAATTCATTTGAGCAACTGACATGTTATCTGGAAAATTCTGTTTCCTTGTGGCCATTCAGCACCTCTGGCTCCTGAAATCTTTCCATCCCCTCTTCCTCAATTATCCAAGAGCCATTGGCAGCAGAAGTTTAACATAGGTGTCCTTTTCAATTATAACCAGTGGACAGCCACTTGTTCCCTATATGTTGGCTGGTTGTGGGTTTGTTTTTAATCATCACATGCTGCATAAGGAAACTACTTTAGTGAGAATTGTGAGATATACTAATCTATAACAATAAGTCATTAAGATTCAGTTTAATACAATAACGATTTAGTAGAAAACTAGTAATAGGTTCTCCAATATGTTCTCTGACCTGTGTAGCTTCAGGTTCTTAAGAATAATGTCATTGTCGGGTATGGGCTTCATCCTAGGAAGCAGACCTTAAATCTAATTAAAGAGTGGTGGTTTACTACCATAATATTTGTACCACTATTTCACCAGTGGCATCTCTTGCTAGGTCAGTTGTTATTGTACGTAACAGGATTCACAACTAGATAAGGCTGACAATTACTTTTTCCTTCCCATAGCATACATAGTAACTTCCAGCCTTATGAAGGCTAGCCAGTACAAATGATGCTCTGAAATCAGCACCAGCCTGATTCTTCCTTGTTTCTTCAGCAATAATGTCTTTCCATCTAGTTCTGGTGGGTAACCAAGACCAGGAGCAATGGTCACTATTATTTTATTATTTGAGGATCTACCAGACCCTTAGTCAACAGGATCTGCAGAGAGTCCGTGCCTGGAATTAAGTTTTTTTTCATTAGCTTATTATGTCTAGAAGTGGTAATGAATGCTGGAACAGCCTTTAAAGCTTAGGTTCTCAACAAAAATATGTGGGCTTTTAATTTTTTCTGTGCAATATATTTACTTACTTTATACATTATTTATCAGTTGTTAACAGTAATACTTTCATTTTTGTCCTTTACTACCTATGTTGAGAAAACCTAAGAACATGCAAGGAAAATTAAATATACACCTACTGAATTATATATATTGATATGAATCCATATAATATAAATTAATTTTATAACTAGACATAAATTTGAATACATATAATTTAGCTAAAATGATGCTGCATTATTTTCTGATAATAATACATCCTGTAGAAAAGAAATTTGTGAATACAGAGAATGATAAATCAAAGGAGCAATATATAAAATTTGCAGATAAATGGATGGCGCTAGAAATAATAACTCTGAGTGAGGTAACTGAGACCACAAGAGACAAATGCTACATCTTCTCTCTCATATGTGGATTCTAGCTTCAAATCTTTATATATGGGTACTACAATTAAATTGGAGTATCCACAAAATAAGAAAACTATAAAGGTGCTATTGGGGTATCTTAAGAAGATAGAATACAGCTGACATGAATGGTAAAATGAGAGTACTGGATGAGGAAAGATTAAGTAATGAAGCCTAGGGTAAAAGGTAGGTATGGGGAAGGATAACTAATATGAAAGACTTTGGGAAAAGCTATACAGAAATCTACTACTTTTGAAGTTTCCTAAAATATAACTGATTGCTGCTAGATGAGGAAGAGCTGATCTTCCTAAAACAAGGAACTCTAGACAGGCTGACTAGATTCAGTGAACAGACTAGTGCTGGGTAACAGCTGCAGGCACTATAACACAGTGGGCAGTAACAGGGATGACAGAGTAAATGGGCTCCAGTGGGAAGGGGTATGGGAGGGTGTCAGTTGGGATGTGGGTATAAAGATGAATACAATTTGGGGGGATGTTCTGTATGAAATACACGAAAAATATATAAATAAAAAATATGTATATATGCATATATACATATAAAGACAGTTCAAATGAAAGTTCACATAACAGGGCACAATGCCATTCCTGCACACCATAAGTTATCCAATGAAAATCCCAGTATCAGGTGAACGTTACATTTTCAATTTGTTGGTCATTGATATCACATAGAATACTCCCCCTACACACCACAATAAACCTTTACTGGTTATTACCATTGTTTTGATTACTCTCTAGAACTTGAATACAAGACTCAAGTGCAGAAGATACTTCATAATTGAATTACAGAATATGGTCAAATCAAGCTGGTAGCTTTACCTCTATTGACCAAGTTTCATGGTGATAAAACAGGTAGTACACTCTAGCAGGAAGCAAAGTAAATAAATCGTAGCCAGCTGTAAACCCCTAGAGCTGCAATTATAACAGAACTGGCAAGATATGCTCAGTGGTACAATAGTGGCATGAATTTTATGAGATTAGTAACTGTGGTAGTTAAGTTTTGTCAATTTGACACAAACGAGGCACCTTGAAAGAAAGAACCTCAGTTGAGGAATTGCTTCCATTAGTCTGGCCTGTGGCTATATCTGTGAGGCATTTTCTTAATTTTTAAATGATTTAGGAGAGCATAGCCCTCTGTAGATATAGGCAATGCATCCATAAGCAGGTGGATCTATTTTGCATAAGAAAGCTAGCTGAACAAGCCAAGGGGAACAGCCAAGTGAGCAATGTTCCTCAGTGTTCTCAGCCTCTGCTCCTACCTCCAGGTCCTTGTCTTGAGTTTCTGCTTTGACTACTCTTAGTGATGGACTGTGAGCTGTAAGCTGAAATTTACAGGTGAGTTTACGGTGAGTTTACTCTTTACTCCCAAAATTTGTTTTGGTCAGAGTGTTTTTATCGCAACAATAGAAAGCAAACAAATACAATAATCAACCACTATTTTATTGTATTTAAAACCCTCTCTTCAAGATAGAATTCATGCCTGATATTGTTAACTGCACTAAAAACCCATGACTGGGTAGGTGATAAGTTCTAGAAGAAAACCTGTTTCTATTATTCTGGTAAATGGACAAAGTATTCAACTGCCCCTTAAGTTCTTTTCTTTATACCAATATACGAGTACACCTCTCCATCCTTACTAGAGACACTTCTTTTTGCAATAGATTGTGATTAATACAGAGATTCACAACTGGTCAACATTCCTTCTTCTCAAGACTAAGAGATCACCATGGAAGTGAAGACTGAAAGATTTCAAGAGTCAGAGGGAATAGATTTCTATTAAGGAAGAGTATTTTCTGAACATGACAGTGCCTGTGACTTATGTCAGGCCACACAGTCAGTCACCAGGCTCCTTCAACCAGTAGAAAAGCTTGGATGTTCATTCCTCCCTTAGAGCACTTGAAGACATTGAGGTTGCAATGCCAGGTTACAAAGCACTCTCCAAGAACCTGGTTTTCCCTGAACCCTGACCCCCTAAAATTACCATTTCTGATGAAGGATCTCAGATCTCAATCTTTCCCTCCCTGTCTTATTCTCTCTTTCTCTCTCTCTCTCTCTCTCCCTCCCTCCCTCCCTCCCTCCCTCTCCTGTATCTCTCTTCACTTTTGTAAGAACCTTGATCTGATGTTTGCTGCACAGAGCATTTTTTGCAAGAAAGTCAATCTTTGTGTATTCACACCACGGCTTCAAGTACTTGTGACTATTTTTCTTTCCTCAATCTCTGACCAAAATGAGCAAAAGGCCTGTGAATGTCAAATAACTAGGAGACATGAATACCAAGTTGGTATGAGTTACACAGGAGAGGTGAATTATTGAACATAAATGGATCATGTCAGCATAGATTCATGACTGGAATGTGTAATATTTTATACATTTTTTCATTTCTAAGTAATCATAAAGAGGAAAAGATACTGATAAAATGTTTAAATTATATATTTGAAGCAGAACAATAAGTTATTCCAGAACAAATAAAATCAATACATTTTGTGCATAGTCTAAATACTTAAACCATAATCTATCATCACATTTACATTGTTTACTTTCAATTCTATATAAATATTTAAATATTGATTTCATGAATAGAAAGATATTAAATCTCATACATAAATAAAATGTTACTTATGCAATTTATGGAATTTATGCTAATACATATTAAAAGTCATTATTATAATAAATAGTTCAGGCTTCTAGTGTGTATTTTATTATATCAGCAAAACAATTTCTTCTCCTAAAAATGCATGAAAAATATACTTATTCAAATACATATTTATTCACCAGCTCTTACTAATTAAGTTCAGTATGTTATCATTTATTCATTTGACTGTAGTCAGATATAATTAAGATGTGATACATATATGAATTTAATGTTGTTTCTGATTATCACATATATCGAATTCATGGCCTAATTTGTGAACTTTTCTACATAAACAATGTTTTATTCAAAGAGAGAAGAAATATGGAGAAAAAATTAAATTTGCTAACATTTAATACGCAAAGAATACTGACATAGCCTAAGGAACTAGTGGAATAAAGACCTTTTCAGAAAATAAACTGTTCCTCTTCATGTCTGAATTTGATATATCATTGTGGCTGGCCTGGAAAGATGGCTCAGTGGTTAAGAGCATTGGATGCTCTTGAAATGAACCTAAGTTCAGTACCCAGCATCCACATAAAGGATAACAACCGTCTGTACCTCCAGTTCCGGAGGATCCCACACCCTTTTCTGGCCTCCAGGGGTATTACACAATAAGGGTGCAATTACAAGCATGTAAACAAACACACATAAAAATAAAATTAAAATTAAAATATCACTGTGAAACATTGCTACAATAGAGCCATACATTAGTAGCCAGATTAGTAGATAGATACATAGTTACATAGATGATGTATTGATAAAGATGACTGATTGATATCTAGCTAGCTAGCTACAGGACTTAAACCCCCTTTGGAGTGAACCAAAGCTTTAGTTTACAAGAAGATTTAAAAGTATTGATTGTTTGGAATGTTAGAAAGGAACATATTATTAAGAATTTTATTTCACTATGTCATTTTCTGATTAAAACCCATAGAACTGAATTTATACTAAATAAAAATTCTTGTAATGGCTGTATCTGAGATTATAAAACAGCAATAACTCAAAATGGATTCATTTGGTATTCATTTGCTTATTTAATGATATAGAGGCACTATGTTTTTTGTTTATTAAAACCAATGCATTTAAAGAGCCACAGACTTAAAATTTCAACAGATTTTTTAACTGCTTATTGCACAAATATGGGCTAGAGAGTTTTAAAAATAGGGACTATACTGTTCTCTATTGTATAGTGTAACAAGATACTTATTTGGAAATAATTTATTTATTTTAAATTTTTTATTTAATATCCACATGATTGGAAGAAGCATTTCATTATAGCATTAACATATTCAACTGTGGCCGCTCTCCGATCACCCTGGGCGCCACCTGCGGCCACTCTTCTGCCAGCTCGGTGCTGTGGTGTCTCCCAGCTCTGCTCTTCCACTCACACAGGCGCTGCCTGCAGCCTCTCTCCATTGTTGTGGTGCTGATCTCACAGGCAACGACTCCGATCACACGGGCGCCACCTCCTGGGCGCTGACTGCGATACCCCGGGCACCACCTGCGATCGCATGGGCACCGCCCTTCGCTCCTCACAGCCGGCTGCAAGCTGTGGCTGCTCTTCCTCTTACTCCAGGGTGAAGGCGCTCTTTTGTTCCCTGCAGTGCTGAGGCCGCTCTTCTGTCCCCTGGCGCTGAGGCTGCTTTTCTGCTAGCCCAGTGCAGGGGCCGGGTTTCCACTCGTCCCGCACTGCCTTGGATTTTAGCTACTTCTGCCCAGTGCAGACACCAGGGCTGGTGAGGAGACTGTGTTTGCGGATCCACATTCAGACACAGGAAACCAGGTTCGTTGACACAGATCAGGTTTATTGAAGAAGGGCACAAGCTTATATAGGGGTGGGGGTCCAATCAAGAAGTTACAACTCAGATCTTTGGCAGGGCTGTGTCCTATCATAACATTGCGAGTCAGACATCTTATTAGCATGATAGGTTTCAGGTTACTTAGGTTCTGGTTTCCTCTCTGGGTCCTGGATTCCTGGGAACCCCAGTGACCCAGGCTGTTGCAGTACCTAAGGGTTGTAATTTAGAATCTCAAGGGTGGTGATTAGGGAGTGGAGAGCTCTAGGCATCAGTCTCATGATCTGTCAACGGGAGCAAATGTCACAAGGTGTTCCTTGTGGCCCCAGTGGTCAGGCCATTGCCTCAGGCCTGCTGTATGGCTGTTATTAAGACTTTCACCCTAGTCTCTAGCCTGTCTCCCACATTCAACAATTTCTGGAACAAAGCTGCAGCTCTTTCAATATTGGGTGTAACGTTTTAGGTTCACAGTTGAATTAATACAGTTATACAGTATTGAATTCAGTATAAACCCTATAAGACATAAAATGGAATGAGGTTTTAACCTTTCAAAAAGATCTTCATTTTAAAATATACTGTTTTATTCAGAAAAACTCATTTTTAATGCTGCTAACACTTAGATGTTTACACATGTGTCTCTATTCTTTATGTATCTGATTATAACTAGTCATAATCAGTTAATTTCTGAGATCCACCTGAGTATGGATATAAAGTCATCAGATAGATTTCAAAGGTAATTTGTTTTATCTTTACTAATTAACATGGAGCAATTTTTTTGCTTCTTCCTCAAATATAGCTTATTTTTTTTGTTGATTTTTTGTGTAAGTCATCAGATAGATTTCAAAGGTAATTTGTTTTATCTTTACTAATTAACAAGGAGCAATTTTTTTGCTTCTTCCTCAAATATAGCTCATTTTTTTGTTGATTTTTTGTGTGTATGTATTTCATGCAGAACATCCCAAACAATCTAATTCATCTATATACCCACATCTCAAATGGCACCCTCCCACAGCCTCCCCCAACGCCCACTGGAGCCCATATACTCTGTCATCCCTGTTACTGTCCTTTGTGTTTTTTGTGCCCCCAGCCATTCTCCAGTGCTTGTCCATCTGCTGAATCTAGTCAGCCTATCTAGAGATCCTTGTTTTAGGAAGATCAGCTCTTCCTCATCTGGCAGCAATCAGGTGCCAATATTTCTTTAGATAAGATTGGGATCATTTTCCCAGTGCTATGCTGGGTTACTCTCTGGGAGACTCTTGAGCCACCATGGTCAATAACTCAAAGGAAGGTGTCTCCTGTGTGGCACTGTTCTTGTTATGTAGCTTTTGGCTATACACATGGACTTTTAAAGAATTATATTGATCCTTTTAATCTTTGGGTATATTTTCCTTTTGGGTGTTTAAGACCATACTCTTGGCAGAAGTATGGAAGAAATGTTTCCTCTGTGTTGACTCTCCTCTTTGTAGACTGGACACTGGTTCAAGTCCATTTGGTGGGGTCTCTATGGCCTCCTTGATCAAGAGGACAGGTGACACACCACAGTTAAAGGACATTTTGAGAGATGCTATTAGTCCACTGGAGCTTACTCAACCTAGGAGAGGAAGGAGCAAGACCCATCCTTTATGTCCCTCTGACCAAATTAGTGTAGGTCTCAAAGTGTGGCTGTTAGACATCTAAGAAGGTTAGTTTCACCAGCCTGGTACATTTAATAACCATGTGCCATTGTGGATAAAGCTTGGGCAAAGATGAAGCACTCTCAGATAAACCTTGCGTAGATACCTATTATATTCCTTGAGCTACTTGTATGTATAATTTGTCAGTAGGTTGTTTGATTAATATGATTTGCTCTGTTTTTTTTTTAAAAAACTAACTAGGCATTATTTATCTCTCACATTGTCTAAACCTTCCACCGTGGTTTTCCCATTTAAAATGCCCCCATTTTTCCCATTTCTCCCTTAATAATAACTTTCAACTATGGACCCACCTCTCTTGAGCTCCTTCTTACCCTTTATACCCAAGGTTCCTGTATAACCCTCCATCCCCTCTCCCCTTAAAATAACCCATTTTCATCCATATCTCCCTTAGTAATGCCTGTTTCCTACTGTTCTTCTCTTTCACATTATTTCTATTCTTTTACCTCCCTGGTTCCTTTTCATTATCCTGGTTCCTGTAGTTATGTCTGGATACATACTTATAAGGATTTGGTGCTAGGATCCACATATGAGGGCGAACATATGTAATTTTGTTTTGTTTTGCTTTGTTTTATTTTGGGGTTTTTTTGAGTCTATGTTCCTTCACTTATTATAACAGTTTCTAGTTCCATCCATTTACCTGCAAATTTCATGATTTCATCTTTCTTTACTGCTGAGTAAAACTCCATCTTATGAATGAACCACATTTTCATTATCCACTATTCAGTTGAGAGGCACTTAGGTTGCTTCCATCTCTTAGCTATTGTGAAATAAAAGTGGCAACAAACATGGATGTACAAGTAGTAGTCTCTGCAATAGGATGAGCTCATTGGGTATATGCCAAGCAGTGGTATAACCGGGTCAAATGATAGGTTCATTGTGGTTTTTTAAGAGTTCTCCACACTGCTTTCCATAGGGCTTGAACAAGTTTGCAGTACCACCAGCAGTGGATGAGCGTTCGCCTTTCTCCACAGTCTCTCCAATATTTGCTATCATTTATTCTCTTGATTTTAACCAGTCTGACTGGGGTAAGAAGAAATGTTAAAGTGGTTTTAATTTGCATTTTCCTAATTACTAATGACGTTTTATTTGCATTTCCCTAATTACTAATGATGTTTAACACCTTTTAAGATGCTTCGTAACCATTTTTATTTCTTCTTTTGAGAACTCTCTGTTCTGTTCCTTAGCCCATCTTTTATTTGGATTACTTCCTTTTTTGATTCTTTATTTCTTTACTTTTTTCTATATCCTGGATGTTAAACCTCTGTCAGATGTATCACTGGTGAAGAGTTTTCTCCCACTCTGTGGGTTTTCTCTTCACTTCCTTGGTTGCTTCTTTTGATGTACAGAAGCTTTTTAGTTCAATGAGATCCCATTTGTTGACTGTTGACCTTGTTTCCTTGGCAATTCAGGTCCGGTTTAGAAAATACTTTC
>NW_008352267.1:223936-248553 GCF_000622305.1 Nannospalax galili | reverse complement strand
GAGGGTGGGGCCAGGACAAGAAGCTGTGCTCCTCGTGCCCAAGAAAGGCACTGAGTTGGTCTGGGTGAGAAGGGTCAGGAAGCAGTATTGGTTCCCCAGGTGTCTGGGCCCCAAGCCTAGGAATGGTGCAGGGCCCAAACTAGGAGTATAGAATGGTGGGGGGATGGAAGGGTGAATGTGCCTTAGGGAGTCCCAGCACAGAGGGCTGCGCTATAGACTTACCCCAAGAGGCCTGAGGATAGGAGAGTTAGCCAGTGTTGCAGGCCCAGGAAAGCAGAGAGAGGTGAGGGTGGGGCCAGCACCAGAAGCAGTGCTCCTGGAGCCCAAGAACAGGACAGAGTTCGTCTGGGTGAGAAGGATCAGGAAGCAGTATTAGTTCCCCAGGTGTTTGGGGCCCCAAGACTAGGAATGATGCAGGGCCCAAACTAGGAGTATAGAACGGCGGGGTGGGGGTGGGTGGGGATGGAAGGGTGAATATGGCTTAGGGAGTCCCGGCGGGGAGAGTTGCGCTATAGACTTACCCCAAGAGGCCTGAGGATGGTAGTGCAGGCTAGGAGAGTTAGCCGGTGGTGCAGGCCCAGGGAAGCAGAGAGGGGTGAGGGCGGGGCCAGGACCAGAAGTGGTGCTCCCTAAGAGGCCTGAGGATGGTAGTCGATGGGTTTTCTTTTATATGTGTCTTTTGTTTTTGTTTTTCTTTTGCAGCTTTCAGTATTCTCTCTTTGTTCTGTATGTTTATTGTTTTTACTATGATGTGCTGTGGAGAGTTTCTTTTCTGTTTCTATTTGGTGTTCTATATGCTTCTTGTATTTGTACGGGCATGTCTTTCTTTAATTAGGGGAAATTTTCTTCTACAATCTTGTGGAATATCTGGTCCATACCATTATCCTGAGATTCTTCTCCTTCCTGTGTGCCTATGATAGGTAAGTTTTGTCTTCTGGTGGTATCACACAATTCCTGCACATTCTATTCTTTTGTTTTCTTAAATTTTTCATAGTCTTTGCTTGAGTGTTCTAATTCATTCACTTTATATTTAGTCTTGACATTCTGTTTTCCTTTTCATTCAACCTATTGATGAAGCTTTCTCCTGTCGTTTCTAATTGGCTTGCTGAGTGTTTCACTTCCTTCTTCATTTCAGCCTAAGCACTCTTTAATATTTCTAACTCTTTTCTGAATTCATTCAGAAGTTTATCCCTATCTTCCTTCAGTTCTTTAGTTTCTTTCTGTGTTGTTTAAATTCACTGAATTCTTTTATCGTGTTTATAACTGTTCTTTTGAATTCCATGGTGTATGTTATCTCTAGGGGATTGCCATTGTTCTCCTCTAGAGGACTGTTGGTACTTGGTGGGGATATATTATTTCGATTTTTCATGTTATTATTTTTCTCCATCACTTTGACATGTGGATTTTTGTAGATTCTGGTTCTTATGTGAGACTCAAGCCTTCCTTTGCTAAGTCTGCTTGTTTTGTAAACATCATGTGTCTTTATGGTTTACTCCTTAGGCATGAAAAGCTGTTTGGTCTATGCTTCAGTTTCTTTCTTTTGATTTTATATTGGAGGGGCCAAATGGCTTTCATCTTGCTTCTCAGGAATTTCCACAGAGGCCCAAGTCTGATGAGGAACAGATACTCTCAGGTTTTCTCCTAAGGTCTGGATCCCTCCAGGAAAGATGCTGGCCTCATGAATTTGAGGGCTGGGCTGGCCTGGGAGCATGTCCCAGGAAAAATGCTTTCCTCCAGGGATGCAAATGAAGGTGGGGTCAACAAGAGGCCAGAGGTCTCCTGGAAACTACAGAGAGGAATTGGGTTGGTCTGGGTGCAAAGGGTCAGGAAGCAGTGGAGAGTTTGGGCCAAGAGGTCAGCCCAGAGGTCTGGGGTGTTAGACAGGAAATATGCCAGTCCCCCTGCTAAGAGGAGAGATGGAGTTGGGAGGTTGGGAGGGTGAATGAGGCTGAGAGTGTCAAGGTGCAGTGGTCACAGCAATGACTTACCCAGGCAAGCTGCTGGCTCTAGGAAGCTGTGAGGCTGGCTGGAAATATTTTATTTTTAATCATGTGTGCTCATGTATGTGCGTGGGGATATGTGTATGTGAGTGTGGGTGCTCACCGCGTCCAGAGGCTTAGGAAACCCTGAAGCTGTGGTTATGTACATCTGTTGTTAGACAGTATTCAGTATAATGAGAATAATAGTAGGTCAGTGTTCCATCTCTCTCAGAATGTTCAAATCTATTAAAATGGGAACACATGAAGAAATAGAACATATATTTCAGACTTCATGCTCACAAGGCTAGAATGTATAGGTAAGCATGGGATTCATAAGATTTAACAAATGGGATAATTAAATACTAATAAATAGAAAAAAATATAGTTGACTAAGCCAGTCCAAATGTAAATGAAGAGAGATCACTGAGCAGTTTCATAAAAGAAATTATGAATTAATATTTAAACACATTTAGCTTCATCTAGATTAAAATATGGGACTGTAAGTGTAGAAGTTTAACAAAACAGTCTAGTTTATTTTCCCTAATAAAAACGTTATACACCCCCAACAGCCTAAGGGAAAATCACAGAAGAAGGGGTCAGGATTATAAGATTATAAGAGCCCTAGAGTAGGAAAAACTCCTGTAAATTAATGTTTTCTGGACATGACAAGATTATTACACACAAAGTAGCTCAGTTGGATACACAAGACCTCACTAGATACAGCCAATCACAACTCCTACATGAAGAGGGAAGGGTCTTAAGAAGATCCCATGTATGCTGCTATTTGCAGTTGAAGTCTGCCTGAAAAGAGAGTCAAATTTCTTCAGGGCATGGTTCATGGTAAGTTATGCAACTTCCAGTGTATGGTCCCCTACAACCATGCACTATGGGCAGAACTAATTGGAACCAGTGGATTGTGTTTTTAAAAACTTTTGGAAAGTATATACATGTATAAATTTAAAATGATTTGACCAGATACATGCCACAGTACCAATTTTAATTACCACATAGTTAACCATAAGAAGAGAAAAAAAAAGAATAATACTTAAAACATGAATTGATATTTAACTGCATTCTGGCTCTCAATGGATGTCACTGATACAGAAATAGGAATTTGGCCAATTGTCATTGTTTAAAATGAAATAAGCTTTTTATCAAAACCAGTTATAAATGAATAGCCTGATTTGAAACGTTGTAATACACAAATATTGACTTCCCATTTCAAAATTAGTACTTTGTTTTATTGTATAGTGACACCCTTTGAAATAAACTAAGGACACTATTCTTATCTTGCTGGTTATATAACCCCTGATTTGATTATTGTCCACAGGTCTGCAACTATGAGCAAACCTACTGTGAAGATAGTATACTATATCTTAGAAAATATGCCTCCCTTACAGAATTGATTATGTGGCAAATGTAGAGACTTGGAAAAGTACAAGTTGATGCACTTTTAAAATGTTTTCTTTTCAATTATTTTTATTTTCTTTTACATTTATTGAATTTCCCATTTAACACATGATTCACTATGGAGTGACTTTTGTGTATTTCATTTAACATATTTATCTTTATAATCTCTTCCCCACCCACAACCCTCATCCCCCCCCCATAAGATTTCATACATTCTGTCATTTATATTAAGGCCTGTTGAGTCAAGGTAGTATACCCAGATGATTTTCAGTGCAGGTTCATCTACTGGCAGATAAGATTGAGGCTGCTGCCTGTTTCCCCAGTTCTATGCTGGGTTTTTATCTGCTTGAGTTTGCATGGGCCTTGTGCATGCTGATACCATTGCTGTAGATTTATATGAGCAAGGTCCCAGGAGCCTATAAGACTTTTTCCATATGGTCATGCACCTCCTCCCCTGGCTCTCACAATCTGATGTGTAATATTTGAGAAGTTTGAATATTTAGATACTGAGGGAATGTAACTATTTCTATCATAACTTCTCAGAGCACCTAAACATTAAAATTTTGGTATTAGGAATTTTCCATTTAACGCATGATTCATTATGAAATTAATTAGGTTGCCAACGTATTAGAAGAAAGTGGAACAAAATATAACCTATCATGGAAGGTATGTTGAAATAGATGACCCACCTGTGGGTGAGCACTCAAAGTCAATTAATCAAAGCACTTGGACAATTATGGATCTCTGCCTTGTCCACTAAGCAAAAGGAAACTTTCCTGACCAAGGCTGAGAGCGGCATAAATCTATGCGTATAAACATAAATATTTAGAACAACCCAAGATTCAGGAACATCACAGAAGAGACAATGAAGAGAAAATAAGAGCCAGAGTATTGGGAGGAGTGCTGTGAGCTGCTGTCTTTTGACTTCACAAGGCTACTTTGCATGTGAACTGAAACAGCTGGTGTTAAGACCTAAAAAAAAAAAAAAAAAAAAAATCAAACCAGTAAAATTTGCAGCACAGGTGGGAGGAGTGCTCTCAAGTCCCATGCCCTGGCAGTGGACCTACTGGAAATTCTTGATTGTTGAGGGAAGAAGACTCATTTTTCTTTGGAGGCGCAGCTACTGGTAGCGTGCCCATAACCTAATGGGTGGACTCACACACATGAGCGTATATGTTCACCACTACTTGGAATCAGTGGATACTTAATTGAAAAAGGCAAAAGAAATTAATTTGGGAGGGAGACGTATTAGAAGGATGGATGAGGAGGAATGAGGAAGGAAGTAGTGAGGGTTGGATATAACCAAATTCATTGTATATATGTATGAAATTTTCAAAACTTAAATTAAAATATTAAAAATGAACTTATAGATAAATTATGATTAAATTACACATACTCTTAAATTAATCATAATAGTATGATTGTTAATCCCACATTATACTAATCAAAATTATGCAAAAAGCAATGAACAAAATAGGTGAAGATAAATTTGTGGATACGATACTCAAAACTACCATTGATTTTCCTTTTAAAAATGTGAGGTAAATATTTGGGAAGTCTGTACACAACTTAAATAGAGAGGTATACTGACAATAAAGCACTAAATATAAGAACATAGACTATTATGCTATGTATTTCTTGCCTGGATTAGTATAATGTTTAAAGAGATCACATGTGGCAGGAGCTTTGATGAAAGCTCTTTGATCTCTAAATCTTTAAAGCAAAAGGATTTGAAGCCCTCGTCAGCAATGGCTGGTAGAGAGCTGCCATCTTATTTGATAGCCCTTTGATATTTGGCCTCTTTTTGCTTCTGTGAGTTGAGAAGTCTTTTGGGGGTCACCCACTACTATATAGACTACACTGTGGTCTTAGAGCTATGGAAATATTTCTAATTTAGTACTGAATAATGTTTTTGGTTTCAAAGTAAAACAATCTCAGTATGATTTGAAATACTGCTTTTTCATATTCCTTGACTTTTAAGTTGTTTGGAAGCAAAGAGTTTACTATTACAATTATAGTTCTAGCACAACTTGAACTAAAGGAAGACAGCCTCTCATCTTCCAATAAGTAAATGATGTGAGATAAATAAAATAGCAGTGATGAAGTAATAAAAGGCAAATGGCAAATAAATATCATTCCTTTGTTTCAGTTCATCTAATTAATTGATAAGAAACATATTAATTAAAAGTCAAAATAAAAAAAACCAATTAAAATTATTGCAATTATTATTAAAATGATCTTTTATTGGGGTAGATTAACAACTGGTACAGAATCATAAAGGACTTACGTGAAAGCGCTTACATTTTTTTTTTTGCAAAGACTTGTTTTCTTCCTTAGTACATATTTTCAGATTTTTGAATATATCAGTATTTACCAGACTTATCTATGCCTTAAGACTTAAAACTTTAAAAGACTGCAAAGTAGAATTCATATCTCTGTTCCTAAAGTTTGAGTGTTGGAGTTGGAGACATAACTTAGTTGTTAAGAGCATTGGTTTATCTTGCAGAGGACCAGGGTTCAATTCCACAACCACATGGCAGCTAACAATCTTCTCTAACTACAGTTCCAGGGGATGTGACATCCTCTTCTGACTTCCATGATCATTGCACAACACAGGTGCACTTAGAAACAATGCAAACATACAAAAAAGCATCCGGGCTGCTGCCCTGACTTCCTTCAATGGTGACTGTAATTGTAAGATGGGATAAACCATATATCCTCCCCAAGTTGCGTTTGGTCCATCTTACTACTAACAAAAAATGAAAAAAAAAAAAAAAAAAAAAAAAAAAACTAACAAAATATTTAAAAATAAGAAGTTTGGACCTCAAAAAGGTGAGAAAATTCTAGACTTTCCAAAAAGCAGAGATAACTGCTTGATCTGAAGTATATGAAGCTTTTTTTTTTTAATGGAAAATGCAACGCCTTCATTTTCTTGTAACTTCTCAAATGTGAAACTGCGTCTCAATTTAATTCTCTTTCTGACTCTCTTTGTACATTTCCTACATACATACATTCACAATCTGTAAACAATTACTTGTTTTCACTATCCTCATTGTGATCTATAATATAAAAATCATATTTAAAAAAACATTTAAAATACTTGCATTATAAGAAGAGCATACAAAAATATGTACATATATTATGAAGCATAATACCATCAACATCCATAAAATTGACACTCATCATAAGAATTCCATTTTTAAAAATCTATTAGTATGCAAAGCACAGTGGAACTTATCTACAATCTTAGAACTCAGGAACCTGTGGCAGTAAAACCAGGAGTTCAAGGCCAGTCTTGGCTACATAGCAAATTGCAGGCCATCCCTGGTTACGTGAGACACTTTCAGAGAAAGAGAAAGAGGTAGGGGAAGCAACTAAGGAATTAATAACACAAACAACTAAAAAAGACAAAACATCACAATTTTAACTGTGTTATTTTCGATTTAATTCTTCTGCCTCCCCAAAGAAGCAGCCATAAAATTGGATTTTTGCTTTGTTATTACTTTTCTTTGCACATGTATGGTAATCACTCCATACATGTGTGCATCTCATACTTTATAATATGTGTTTATGTTTGGCTGTATGTAAATATTTTAGCATTTTGTAAACTATTTTAAGAACTAAATGTAGAGGTGAGTCCACATCTTAGAGTTTTGATATGATTGGACTATTTTTACTGCTTTAAATATTTGCTTTTCATTAATCCATGTTTGTGATGTTAGTCATATAAAATCTCTTGTTACAGTTTATGCTCAAACAATAAATCCACTCTGGACATCATTGATTAGTGCTGCTATGATGAGCCTGTTTTCTCCTGCAAGTGTCAAGTGAAGAGGTGACACACAGTACCATAAAACACTTTTGAAGTTTTTTCAGTGATGAGTTCTCTTTAACCATACTTTCAATAATGTTTGGCTTTGTGAGATTTTTTTTCCTTTTCTTTTATGTATGTTCTGATATGTTTACTAAGTCATACTCTATATTAAAATAAGTGTGGGGATTATCTTATTAATAGAAGTCTAGAGATCATATCACCAAGATCTAGAGTCTCATGATTTCATTTAATAAGTTTTGGCTGTAGGTTATTTCTGTGCAACATTATCCACCACACTACAGATGGATTTTCATCATTTCACAAAATGTGCTTCTGTCTCTTACAACTTGGTTATACACTTTACCCAATTCCATTCAAAACAGCTAGTATATTAACCCATATTTCTCACCTTTGTTGAAATGATTTGTAAATATAAGAAAGTTATACATACTGGGGCTTGGGAGATGACACACTAAGTAATGTGTCATGTTCTGAGGACTTGTGTTTCAGTCTCAGAACCCATGAAAAAACCCTTCAGGAAAGCATGCTGCTGTACCCCTAGCACTGGACTGGAGAAGGGCCCCAGGAGAGGCACATGCCAAGGATTCAATAGCCAGCCAGTCTAACCAAAATAGCTACCTCCAGGTCCAGTGAGTTCCATGTCTCAAAAAATAAAGTGATAAAGGAAGTTACCCAATGTTAACTTCTGGTCTCCACACATGTAAATGCATACACAGAAAAATAAGTAATTAAAAAAAATGGGACGCTTATGTCAGACTTTCTCCTCCCAAGTCTCAGGGATCGTTGCAGAATTGTGGGTGAAAATAATGTAAGAGCCAGAGGTAGTGGATAAATACAAGGACACTGTGTTGTTAGGACATGGACGAGAACTTACACATAGAAACCCACAGTGCTTGGAACAACATGCACAAGACATGTGCAAACCCAAGCCAGACATAATACTAATATGGATGTGGGAGGCAAGCAGGAACTCTGAGCCCTAGTTGACGCTCTATTAGCAATTGATAGTTCTTAGGAGAGGGACAGTCAGAATTCTTTAAGGGTATGAGGTCTCGTAGGTCTAAAGACTCCAAGGGATGGACTCAAATCCCACCTGAGGAACACAAAGCGGACTTAGTAGACCTATAGAAAAAATAAAAATAACAATAGAGCACATGAAGTCCAAGGGAATATAGGGTAGGTATGGAGAAGGAGGAAGATGTCTGACTATGATCAAAATACACTGCATGAAATTCCTAAAGAGTCAATAAACTTTTTTTTAATCTCATGTACTTAAATGATACCATGTGATATTCTGATACTAATATGTAATGACAATGTGTCATGGTAGTGTTCCATTAATTTTCCTAAATAATTGTTGCTTTTTGGAGTATCTACACATGAACTCATTCCATATATGCTCTTTATTATCAGGCTTACTTTATTTAAAAATGTTTTATTTGTATCGATGTTTCATCTTTCTGTTGTGGTACTGGTATCCCACCTCTAAATGTGGTGAGATATTTTCATTGTTTTGTTGTTGCTGAAAGATAACTGATCTGGTTTTCGTGTTTCATTATCACAATGAAGGCCCCTACAGAATTTTTCCACTATGATTTCATTTTTTATTGTTTAAGAGAATTTCTGGGTCATAAGCTCAATGTAACTTTTTAACAAACTATAAAGGATTTATGTACAATGTCTATCACACTCCCCCAGCAATGCTTGAGACTCAGTTGTTTTATGCTGAACAATGTTTGGCATTTTCATTATTTTAAAGATTCACTATTATGGAACTTTTAAATACCATCTATATGGGTTTTTAATTTTCAAGCCCTTAATTACAAATGATGCTAAATTTTTTCATGTATTTAGTGCCTCACTGCTTAAATATAATTTTGAATTGCCCCTAAATTGTTTCCTTGCCCTGAGAATAGACTTCAGTTGTAATGTTCTTGCCTACCATGGATAAGGCACTCTATTAATTCCCTAATACTGAATTAATCAAGTAAGCAAATAAGATTATTTGCCCATTTCAATTTTTTAAAAGTCACTTTATAATTTTATAGATTAGCATATAAAGCACTGAGATTCATAACTGAATTATTCATAAATGTGTCTTACCTACTTTGTTCTCATTTCTGCTCCTCCCTGACTGCCTTCCCCTGTGCCTGTCACCAACATTCTCATCATCTTCTCTTCCACTTTCTTATCACACGTATTCTGTTACCTTTGCTTCATCCCTTTATCTTTACCCCTCCCATTATTATTTTTCTAGTATTATGACTTCAAATATATTTTGTAATAGAAAATATTGTATTTGCATTTCCCATTTATATGTAGGCTTACTTTCCTTAGGATTTCTAGTTCCATTCATTTTCCTTCAAATGTTATGCTTCTAATCTTTCTTTGTGGTTACATAAAATTTTATTGTGCATATATATTACATATTTTTATCCATTTTCCTTGCTATATAGACCATCTCCCTTTCCTAAGTTTTGTTAGCAGTACAAAAGAAAAATGAATGTACAAATATCTCTGTAGTTGTAGTCATTCAGGAATGTGCTCAGGAATACTATGGCTTTATGATATGGTAACTTGTGTATGTCTTACTGAATTTAGTAAATTTTTATTTTGACTACCAATTTTTAAAAAAATACTTATTCATTATTTTTATTTTATATGTATGAGTGTATTGCCTGCATGTAGGTAAGTGCACCTATGTCATGCAATGCCCTCGGGGGACAGAACAGTCTGTTGGATTCCCTAGAACTGGAGTTACAGTTGTTAGGTAACATGTGGGGGCTGGGATTAGAACCCAGGTCTTCTGCCAGAACAAGCAGTGTTCTTAACCACTTAGCCATCTCTCCAGCCCCAACCACCAATTTTTAAATGTTTTGCCTACATCAGATTCTTTGCACTTCTCACATAGATGTACTGTTACATATACACATGATCTATTTTAGATTTAGAATACCTAGATAAATTGAACCCTGACAAAAGAAGAAAGAGCTAGTTTACATTGAATTACTGAGAAAATGTCCAGCAACTTTTTCATTATGTTTTGCTATTTTAAACAATGACCCTCAGGTAAAAACCTCACTAAAGTACTTCAGTTATATATAGAAAATAGTTGATAGAGAAAGAACAAAATGAGATTATATAAGAGGAGGAAAATTAAGTACATCTTTGTAGAATTAAGTCCTAGAATCAAAGAATAAAGAAAACATATATGATGATTACTTGAATAAACATTGGTGGTACAATAGAAAGTAGACAGAAGTGCAGAGATGGTTTCTCTGTGCATGGCCATTAGTTACTTGAGAAAAATAATAGAGTATACTACTGGATGTTTTGAGTACAGGGTCTTTCAGAAGGAGAAAAATGCAAAATAATGTTGGAAAGAAGCATAGCCCCTGAAAAACTATTGACAAGGTTTACACAATTGGAGAATAATGAAGGAAGATAAATTTCATTTTATCAGATGGGAATAAGGACCTGGAGACATGATGAAACAGAATGTACACCTTATCCTGTAGGTAGAGGTGAATAATTTAGTATTGTATGCTGAGTACTACTTGTTGTCAGGATTGGATTATAATCATAATAAACTTCTGCACAGGACGTTAATAGTTTGGGAACAGCATTGAAATTTGGAAGATCAGTTAGGAAGCAATTCAAAAATTATGTGACAAATTTGGACATTTTGGGAACATATACAACTCAGTGGTGATATGTTCCCTAGGATACACAAAACTCCTGGTTTGATTCCCAGGAAAACAAAAGTAAATAATTTTTTAAAATGTTGAAGATATTGGGCAAAATGCAGCAGTGTTTTAAGAAAGTAAACAATTTAAATATTTACTAAATAGATACATAATAAATTTAAACAGGTGGAAAATATGATAGGAATCAGAAGGATTGCTAGTGTGTGATCTGTAAGGCTGTGTAACTTGAAGCACTGAGGAAATAGTCATTTTCAATCAATTAAGTTATTTTTTAGTTTATGTGTATGGCTATTTTCCTGGCTACATATATCTACACTCATTCTGTTTAATAGCCACAGAGGTCAGAAGATGATATCAGACTCCCTGAAAACTGGAGTTATGGATGATTGTTGACCACGATGTGCTAGGAACCAAACCCAGGTGTTCTGGAAGAGCAATAAATGCTCTTAAATGCTAAGACATCTCCCAGGGAAACCACCTTGAACTGGCAATATGGTGCACATTGGTGATTTACGGTAGATGCCAATCATGTGGTTACAAACACTAATGGAGTGGATTAAGGAGAATATGCAGTAGAAGTATGATCTTTTATTCATAACATGGAACCTACTGTAGCAATGTAGTGTGGTAATAGTAACATTTTAAAACTTATTTTTTAAATTTAAGGCAAATTACCACTGTGTAAAAATTTTTGTTTGGGAAATAGGTTTATTAAACAGCTTGTTCCACTTAGATGGTTAGTGATAGATATTTCAATTTCTACCATTTTTTTTTGGTCCTTTTGAGACAGGGTCTCTCTGTAGCCCCAGCTGTCCTGGAGTCACTATGTAGACCAGGCTGGCCTTGACCTCACGGAGATCTGCCTGCCTCTGCCTCCAGAGTGCTAGGATTAAAGGCGTGCACCTCCACACCCAGCATTCAATTTCTACCTTTTAAAAATAATCTAGAAGTATGAGTACATAAATGTTTAACCATCTATTTACTATGTATTTACCTGTCTGAAGCAATGAATCCATCAGTCTCTGCATAGCTATTAAAATAATAACCATAGTTAGTCACTAGTTTGAGACTTCTTAAAACATTATTTCTTTCTTTGGATATTCTAAGCTAGTCACAGTTGCCTGATTTAATCTGATATAGGTCTACATTCCCCTGATAAATTCACTGTTAGTATATATTGATGTTTTCTATTGGACTTTCTCAATCACACTATAAAGAAATAATAGCTTTCAGGGGCTGGACAGATGGTGCAACAGTTAAGAGCACTGGCTGCCCTTGTAAAGGACCAGGGTTCAAGCCCCAGCACTCACATGGTGGCTAACAACCATCTGTAACCCCAGTTCCAAGGCACCCAATGCCCTCTTCTAACCTCTGTGGGCATTGCATGAAATGGGTGCACTTACACACATGCAGGCAATACACTCTTGCACATAAAAATTTAAAATATGTTAAATAAAATAAAAATAAAATTTTAAAAGAAATATAGCCTTCAGAATTTCAGACACTTCCAGCCACACAAACATTTTACAGGTTTACGTGAAGTGTTGTAAATGATCCTTACTGGCTATATGTGTTTAAATTTTCCTCTTCCTGAAATCATGGCATTTTTTAAATATTTTTTTAATGCTCTTGAAACCTAAGATGTTACAATCAATAGCGAGATATATTCATTCCTTCTCTTAGCTCAAACAATTTGTCCACTTGTTGAATTAGCGAAACAAGACACTAATTCCAGGTTTATGGTATCTAATTTCTCACAGAACGTGAATCTGTGTTTTCCCAGATCTCACCTTTTTGTTTTTTCTTTTGTCTTGTTTGGAGACATATTCTCCATTCTGCCCCATCTGACCTGGAATTCACTATATGGAACAGGCTGGCCTCAGTCTCCCAGAGATTTGCCTGCTTCTGTCTCCCAAGTGCTGGGATTAAAGAACTGTGTCACCACATCATGTTTTTGCCAGATTTCTTATGTGCACAAAATAATGTCTACTCTGACCGTATGATATTGTGGTATTGAAATCTTGTGGCAAATACTTTTCTGTCACTTTTGAAATTTTGAAGAAAAATGTAAGCAAACATACACAGGAAAAAAATTAATTTTTCAGTGAAGAGGTCATCAGAATGCTCATAAAACATTAATTTTTGACGTCCTTAATCATCACAGATTATTTCAAAATGCTTCTAGAGAATTAACAGAAATCATTAGTTCTTAAGTGGTGACTTAATATATTTATAAAAATAGATAATAGTCTTAATATATCTAACTAATGATCCCAAAGTTAGTTCTATTATAGATGCTTATTCCATTTTTGGAAGATTAAAATACTGAGGCAAAATCTGAATAAATTAATGATGCTTTGCAGAAGACAAGAGACAACTTGATTATAAATATCAACATTTTAATGACATCTGACAGGAGTAAAAACAAAAAAGGAGTTAATATTCTTCTGAAACTACATTTTCCCAGATTTTCAGGAAATATTTAGTTGCTCTGTTTTTTCAGTATGACAGTAATGTCTTGCTGATATATAGAAAAAATAACAGAGGAAAATACCCAAATTGTTTTAAAATCAAAGTAAATAATTTTGTGTATAATTTTGCTAATATATAGTCATTTGATGTGTTGATTGCTTAAGAAATTTAAAGAATTTATAAAAATTCCTTTATTAATAAAAAGTTCCCTGTGACAGCATTATAATTTTGCATATGATATAAACTGAATATACTATAACTAATCTATTTTTACTCTTTTACAAATGGCATTTTTCTATTTTAGGGAGCTTCTTATCTTAATACATATGATATTTTCTAATAAATTCATCTGATATAAAGAACATATTTAGTACTTAGTAATATGGAGCTGATTCAAGTTACTAAACTTTAAGAATCATTTACTTATTAAATACAAGGTCAAAATTTTATTGTGTCCTCATAGTTTATGACATCTTCCATCAACCTTTCTAGTTGAAGATTGATCTCTCCCCTCTGCCTGCCATCTAGATTGTCAGATAACATAGTTTTATTAGGATTGACCTGTCAGCCATGAGATGTTGTCAACCAAACCCTGGAAAATAAAATAGTTTATATTTTCCAGAACTCTAAAATGTGCTCCAGCAAGTCTTTTGGCATGCGTACACCATTATGAGTTCCTGCAATGACCATTCATTTTAGCTCAAGGCCAAAATCCTTAAATTAAAATGAATACTTGTGATGCATCATATTTGATAGGTGAATATATCTGTGGTTAGATATATAAAACCTTCTCATAGGATATAAGATGCAGTAAATAGATCATGTGAATGACTCATTCTAAGTGATAAAATTTCCATTGTAAGAATGATTGCTCATAAACAAGTTATATTCTGTCCTACTTTCTCCTGTTAGGACTGGTTCAAATCTTTGTAGAAATCATTGCTTGTAGTTGGTCAAACACCTCTAGTTATAACATCGCCAAGATAACTATTATTCACTTTACCCTTAGGATAAAGTGCCATATATCAGGCTATCACATGAAAAAAAATCATACTAGATTTTATAACATTAAGAAATTAAAAATGAGTGATGCATCCACAAATTCCTTTCAATATGGGTTTATCCACTGGAGTCCTGGTTGAACTACTGTGCCTCAGCCTTAACTGTGCACAAATTTCCCCTTCCCAGCAGTCATAGGTTGCCAGACCTGACTCACTCTCTCTATATCTATCTATCTATCTATCTATCTATCTATCTATCTATCTATCTATCTATCTATCTGTATCTGTATCTATATCTATATATCTATCTATATCATCATCTATATCTATATTTATCTATAACTATATTTATATCTACATCTACATTTACAACTACATCTACATTTACATCTACATCTATATCTATATCATCTATATCTATTTCTATACACAGAGAGAAGAGAGAGAGAGAGAGAGAGAGAGAGAGAGAGAACAAAACTTCAGTGGGTTAATAGAAAAGGTGCAGCTATGGGATAGGATTTAAATATGATCAAAATATATTGTATAAAATTCATAAAAAATAGGGGCTGGAAAATTGCTCAGTGGTTAAGAGCACTGTCTGCCCTTGCAGAAGACCTGGGTTTGATTCTTGGCACTCACATGGCAGCTAACAAATGTCCATAACTCCAAGTCCAAAGGAATTTGACACTGTCTTCTGACCTCTACAGGTATTGCATAACACAGGTGCATTTATACACATGCAGGCAATACACTTACAACAATAAACAAAACAAACAAAAAATATTTTTAAAAGTCACAAAAAAATTAAAAATAATAAAAGGAAAAGAAAGAGTTCCAGAACTAGTCAAACACAGAGAATATTCTAAGAGAAATATTTTCAAAGCAACTTCTACATATAAGATGAATGTGTCTCTCAACTCTCACCAGAGGCGTTTCCTTTTGTAGCAGATCAGAAAAAGAAACCCACAATTGCCCAATGTACAGATAACAAGAGGCTGCAGAATGGTCATACCAGAATAGGACTCCTACTTCAATCTTTTGCCTCCCAAAGCTCAGAGATCATTGAGGAAGAGGAGTTGGAAAGACTGTAAAAGCCAGAGGGTGTGAATGACCAGAAGGAAATAGGTCTTCAAGACAATGGATCAGTTTACTCATATGAACCTTTAGCAATGGTGACAGCATGTACAAGTCCCATGTAGGCTCAAACCAGATAATCCCAGCAGAGACATGGAGAAATGGGATAAAAATTTCAACCCACCCTAAGGAACTTTTGGCAACTGACGACTCCTGGGAATGCGAGAGACAGTATATTACGGTGACTAGACTCTTGGTAAGCCCAGTGGACTCACCTATACTTCAGCATATTTGGAGACACAAATCAAACTTTATAGGCCACCGCATATATAAATACATATAATACATGTAATATATATATATATATATATATATTACATTAGGCAGAGGGAAGAGTGGGAGGTTTGTGATAAGAGAGGTCTAAATACTATCAACAATATTGTATGAAAATTGCAAAAATTCAATAAAAATTAACTTAAAAGTTAAAAAGAAAAAAAATGAGGGCTATCAATATGGCTCAGTTGAGAGAGTGATTATTCAGCATGCTTAGGACCCTAGATTGAATCCCCTATAGTACATAAACTTGGCATGGTAGCAAATACCTTAAATCTAGCACTGTGGAAGTGGAAGCTGGACATCAGAAGTTTAGGGTCGTCCTCAGCTGCATAGAAGTTGGACTACATGAACATCTGTTTAAAGGAAATACTGAATACAGTAAAAGGTATAATATGGCAATATGCTCTAGGTTTTGGGATATGAAAACCCAGAATACCTTTTCTAATTCCTTTTTGTAATTTTCTGTCCAACTCTTCACACACACACACACACACACACACACACACACACACACACGACCTAGTGCCTATCACAGCTACTTTTCCTTTGATTTTACTCTTAGCAAAAATGAAACTAATTTAGTTCTCTCATCATTTCTTCACCTCAATGCAAGTACTGTCATGCTAGGTATAGTTTTGCAGTTTTGCAACTTCTCCCTTTATATTCCTCTTCTTTAATTATTCACTGTTTTATTTAGCATGAGTAAAAAGAATTGCTGAACTCCTATAGTAAACTTCACCAACCCAAGTTTCAGGGACCTTATAGAAGAGGGAGTGGAAAGATTGTAAGAGCCAGGGAAGGAGTTACATGTCCATATGGAAATAGAGTCTTACAGACTACAGGGACTGTGCATATATGAGCCTAAAGCAATGGTGTCATAATTCGCAAGAACCATGCAAACTCAAGCAGACAAAAACCCAGCATAGAACTGTGGAAATGGATGGCACTGACAACTAACTACAACTGAGTGAGGAAGAGTTGATCTTCTTAAAAGGAGGACCTCTTTGTAGGCTGACTTGACCTCAGTGGATGAACTTGCAGTGAGGGACATCTAGAGCTTTTAACTTGGTATAACTTAACACAAATGAGAGAATGCATGAAATTGCGGGGAGGGGCATATCTACGGGAGGGTGCCAATGGGGAAAGGGGTATAAAGATCATTAAGGTGTTCTGTATTAAATAATACAAAAATTCAATAAAAACTTACAAGCAATAAAAAGAATGCCTGAAATATGTCATTCGCCTATAGGTATCCAGTAGGATCCCTGATCATGATAGAACTCATACACTGGAAAGTTTTAGGGAAATTTCAACAGGACAATTCTCTCAACACTGAAGTGACCAAGATGCAACATATAAGTAGACAGAGTTGATTGTACTTTTTTATTTGAAATAAATACACTCAATTTGAGGCAATGTGGACTGAAATTCTCATTGTGTAGCCTCTGTCTATGACTACCACTCCAGCATCTTACTTGACTACTTTGTTCTGCCGTCTTCCCATCTTTACACACATACTTGCCTCTTGGACTTGCAAGTTGTTAATTCTTCCCCAGAAACCTCACAAAATCGATACTTATCTGTTTCCACACTGATTTGTCCTTTCAGGTAAGGACATCTTATTTATTTGGTGTAAATTAACCTCAGAAATCATAATCTTAATCATGATCTGGTCTTTTTCTTTTACTCCTTAAAATGCTTTGACTACATTTTAACTGTAATTGTAGTGTTAGTTATGTGAATGTCTTTAAAAATATTTTATTAATTTTTATTTTATGTGTATGAGTGTATTGCCCGTATGTAGGTAGGTGCACTTATGATGTGCAATGCCTCCAGAGGCCAGTAGAGAGTGAGAGATCCCCTGGAACTGCAGTTACAGACAGGTGTTAGTTGTCATGTGAGTGCTAGAAATCGAACCCAGGTTCTCTGAATGAGCAATCAGTCCACTGAGATATCTCTCCGACCCCAAGTTATGTATATATCTTAATGTAGCCAACTCTGCATTTTGTATAGGAAGTCACTGAAGTCAGAAATTGTAATTTGTTCAGAAATCTACCAGATAGAAACCAACGCTTTTACACATAAGACTTCCCCATAAATTTTAGTTAACCATCTGTAAATATAGATAGAAAAAGAATCAAATATAAGAATTTTTATTTTGTTAAGTGAATATCCATTGTTTACAATTGGAATATTGTCAAGCTAGTTCCCCAAATGCACCATTATCAGAAAATATACAATTTTGTATAAATTCATTAATATAAATAATGTTAAGCAATTCATAGACTGTAGGTTGGAGATTTTCCTCTGAATTGGAAATCCATTATCATATAAGAGAGTACAGCTCTAGCCATGTTCTTATATACCATAAAGAAACTGCAACCTGGGATAAGAATCACTGCAGTAGTTATCCTTATTGTTAAAACATCAATTACACACAGAGCACTGTTGTACCTTATGCCCTTAAAATCATAGAGTGGCATTCAGGAACACAGTATTTAATTCATGCTAAAATATCATCATCATATGATTCAAAAAGTAAATTTTAGTTTATGGTAGTTAATTCAAACACCTGCCAACTCCATTCAGATATTTAAAATATGTGAAAAGATTATGTATGTTGGGGTATAGGCTCTGTTAGGGGAATATATCCGCATCCAACTAACATTAATACAAAAAATAACACTGAAAATATCTAAAACATTCAAGTGAATTTATCCTTCTGAGCAAATGAAACAAGACTTGGAACTGATGCTGTTCTGATTACTGTGAGATCAAAAGAAGATAATTCTTATTAATAATGGATTTCTTAGTTTCATACACCCACTTCCCTCTCAACTTTCCCTTTTTTTGACTATTTCACCATGTCTGACACATAGTTAACCTCAAAATTTATCTTCAAACTGTGAAAACTAATTTCAGATAACTCTAGGCCATCAAAAGACCTGCATAGTAGTAAAGAAGGCAATCCACAATTAATTGCGGAAAAAAAGGAGAAATATTAAAGGATTCGAATCCTTCCAAATGCTGTATCTCAAGAAGACCTTTATTTTGAATGTCAGAAACTTTCCTTTTAATTTGCTAGATCAGCAGATAAAAAGAAATATCAAATTTTAGAATAGGTGTGACAAAATATTTTTATGACAGGGCACCAATAAAAAATTTATTTTTAACATTTCTACCTAATTTTCTCCATGTACTCTAAACTCATGTTACTTTGCTCATAATTTGCCAAACTACCAAGTGTCATGATTTGACAAACAAGGGCTATAGAGATGGCTCCATAATTAAGAGCACTGTCTGCTCTTGTAGAGAACTAAGGTTTTGTTCATAGCACCCATATAGCGGGTTAACAATCGTCTGTAACTCTTTTCCAGGGGATCCTATACCTTCTTTTTGCCGCCATGGACACTGTATGCATGTGTTACACTTGTATACATGAAGGCCAAACAGTCATACACACAAAAAATAAATACTAAATAAATAAAAATTTAAAAAAGACAAACATTTGGAAGATGAAACCATATATTGCCTTAAAGGAAATATAGTTATACAAATACTCAGCTATGAAAAAGAGATTTCACATAGGCCTTTTATCATACTTCATCCTGAGTGTTGAATTTCACATTCACATATTTCAACTAAAAGGAATCATAATTTTCAGTTATTCCTTGAAATGAATTATAGCAAGAAATTCTAATAAACTGAAATCAACCATTAATTAATGTGATTCTTTGGTACATCAAGACACTATGACTAAAGAAAGTTTCAAACTGCAGGGGATCTGATGCCTTATTCTTGCCTCTGTAGACACATGTGTATGGGTGGTTTTCACAGCACATGTGCACACACACACATATGCATAAATTTAAAAAAATCCTTTAAAAAGGTATAATTGTCTTCAGAGAAGTTGAAGCAGCCCTTATAGGAGCAGTCTTATATGCATATATACTGACTACAACCTTTTCCCTTGGGCTCTCAACAGTTTCCTAAGGTCCATCACAGTACATGAATTGTGAGACCCTTTTATATAAAACACACCCATAAACCAAGTACTACCACGCACAACACTTCTGTAGTCCCCTGTTTCCTTCTCAGGCACTTTTCAGAAGGGATCCCAAAATCAAATGTGAAAATTTGTTTAGTTTTTCTTTACATTTTTAAGTAAAAAAAATACATTAAAAGTAATATTTTCTTTCTTTCCTGTGAATGTCCTTAATAACATATCTGGGGCTAGAGAGATGACCCAGTAGTTAAGAACACTAGCTGCTCTTGCAGAGGACACACATTCAGTTCTGAACCCTCAGGTGGTGACCAACAACTGTGTGTAATTCCATTTCCAGGGGATTTGACTCCCTCTTCTGACCTCTGTGGACATTGTATGACACAGGTGCACTTACATACATGCAGACATTACATTCACAGATATAAAATAAAAATAAAATATTAAAAAACAAATAAAATATAAAAATAACAAACCTATACTTATAATACAAATCACTTTTAAAGATTTATTTTTGTTATTTTAGTTATGTGCATGTGTGTGTCTCTGCATCAACTTGTGCTCATGAGTGCAGTGCCTGTGGAGTGCAAAAGACAGCATCAGATCCCCCTTAGTAGCAGTTACACGAAGTTGTGAGCTGTCCAATATGGGCTCTGGGAACTAAAATTGGGTCCTTTGAAAATGCAGTACATGCTCTTAGCTACTGAATCATATCAGCAGTCCCACATACCACTTCTTCAAATCAGATCTGAGTTTCTAACAACATGAGCAGAAACTATCAAAACTTTCTATATATAGCTCCTCTCTCCCCTCCCACACCAGTTTCTATTATCAAATTTTGCATTATTGTGATGTTTGTTGAAACTGATTAAGCAACATGATTACATAACTATTGCCTGAGGTCTACAGCTTCAAATTTACTCTCTGTGTTACCTAGTTCAATGGTTTTGACAAAAATGTATGATGTGTCCCCACTGTCACTGGATTTCACACAACAGCTTTTCTGAACTCTATTTACCTTATACTACAGCTAGGAATTCTTGGGTTCTTCCTTCTGAAAATCCTGACTTTTTATGAAAACTGAAATATCATCCTGTATTGTGTCTGACCACAAAGGAATAAAGCTAGATAGCAACAACAATAAAAGTGGGGAAAATTACATAAATTAATGGAAGCTAAACAACAAATTGCTGAATGAAAATTGGATCATGGGAGATTTATATTATGTTCTTATGTAAGTGTTTTCATTCAGTCTTCCAAATTACCTCTTATGTATTCTTATGGAAAAGCTAAAATCTAGCCTGCCCTAACAGAAGAAAATAGTGTACAGCAACTTAAGCAGTGCAACCACAGGTGCAAGTGTTAACCTACCATCTTTCACTTGAAATTTGTATTATAGAAATCAGAATAGTTTTTTATTGCTATTAGAGAATAATGCTTCCCTTCAAACCCTTTGGCAAACAAGTAACTCCTTATCATAAGCCATTTATGTAAGTTGATGACCTCTGTGGTTTCCTTACCCCTTATGTTTCTTCAAAAATCACTGTTACTTTGTAAAGTCGATGATTGCTTTCAGGGAGAAGTATACTCTTGGTAACATCTAATTTCACTATTTGAAAAGCACAAAATATGATCACAATCAATCATTCACCAGAGTGTCATTTCCATTGCTAGACACAGCCAGCTTATGAACTTATGCAACTTATTGACACACAAAGCATCATCATTATCTATGAGAAAACTCTTTGTTGATCATAGGCTCTTCAATTCTATGCTAATGAACATACAAATATTACATTTAGTTTTTTATGACTGTGAAGTACATAGCACTAATATTCCCATTTTTTTATTAGAGGAAGCCAAAATTCAGAAATTAAATGAATTCATCCAAGATAAGAGAAAAATTCCATAGCTTATAAATATTCTGGATTTATATCTAAGACTGTGTTTTAATAATTTCTCACTAGAGGTTTAATAATCTTATGTATATATTTAAACATGGAAATCATAAATAATTTTTACAGATAGCATATAAAAACATATCAAAGAAAACCCTATCTCTTTAAACTTTAGAGGAAGCTAAAATTCAGAAACTAAGTGAATTCATCTAAGATATCAGAAAAATTCCATAGCTTATAAATATTCTGGATTTATATCTAAGACTTTGTTTTAATAATTTCTCACTAGAGGTTTAATAATCTTATGCATATATTTAAACATGGAAATCATAAATAATTTTTACAGATAACATAAAAAATATATCAGAGAAAACCCTGTCTCTTTTGTATCTCTAGACAAATGAAATTTCTTACTATATGCTAAAATATTGATCCTTATATTTACAAACAAGTAAACCGTTACCATATATCAAATAAATTAAGTGAATTTACCCAAGATAACAGAAAAGCATACTGACAAGCATCCCCTACACGACTCATAAAAGAAGCTTTTTTTGCAACAGATGGAGGCTACTGTAGAATTTCACAACTGGTCAGGCACAGACAACATATGTCTGAGAGATGCCCAGTACTAGGTGATACATCTACAGTTGAACCTCTAAAACTAAGGCTCATGGAACATAGCAGAACAAGGAGTAGAGGGAAAACTAACGCATCCCTCAACTCTCACCAGTAAAACTTCCTTATACAACAGAGTGTGATACACACAAAAGGCCACAACTGACCAAGTTTTAAAGAATAAGAGACCAAAGAGTATAGGATAGGACTCCTATATGGAACCTCATCCACCCATGGTTTAGTGATCATTGTGGAAGAGGGGATGGAAAGATTTTTAAGAGCCAGGGCTGGTTCACGAAGACAGGGAATAAGAGGCTTTGAGGCCACTGGAAGCTTCCATATGTGAACTTGTGGCAATGCTGGCATCGAGCACAGGACCCATTCCTACTCAATTAAACAAAGGAAAAAAAAGGAAGGAGAAAAATGGGTGGCAGGCTGGCCCTAGACTGAGAACTCTTGAGACTGATTGTTACTGGGTGACGGAGAGTATGCCTCACATATGATCATGGTCTCTAGATGGGCTTACTGGAATCAAGTGGACAAATTTACACTGAAGGGCATCTAAGTGCAAATACTTGACTGGATAGTACTTAACGTGTATTGTGGAATATATGGGGTCCAGTGGAGGGATGGAGGAAGCATCAATGGAGAAGGGAGTCTAAATTTGATTAAGAACTGTTGTATACATTACAGAAGTTCAATAGAAATATATATTAAAAGAAAGTAAAAAAGTGTGGAAAAGACCTGCTTTAGAAACTATAAAACCAATTCAAATTAAAATAACAGTAAAACAAAACTCAGTCAAAAAGGTAAATAATGAAAGCAATATTGTTGAGGGACAAGAGAAAAATCCATTTTCATACTGTGTGATTTGAAATAAAAACATAATTCCTTGATGCAACTATATGCACCAAGAATCTCATTATATCCACAACCTTAACCTGCAATCTCACATCTAAGAATCTTTCTTTAAAAAAATGAGAATAAACAAAAAAGGAATAGCTTCTTCTATATATATAAAACAATATCATGTGTAGCCAAAACAATGTTTATGTGAACTGCAGGATGTCTTAGAAAATGCTTAGTGAAAAATTTTAGCATAATAACTAAAATCACAGTTATGGTACTATCCCTTAAGTATGGGCTGTGTATAGTATCTTCTTCTCAAAGAGTTCATATGGAATGGGGGATTGTGATAACAGGGGAGATATGAATGGGGGAAAATGGAATCTGTTGTATTCCAAAATGCTTTCTGTGAATCTAAAACATTTCAAAAATCCTGATTGTTACTGTTCCTGTAGTCATGCCTTAGCCAGAATGTCAAATAGTTGGAGTCATTTAGCATGAACGCTTTCATTCTGACTTCTCAGCAAGAGTAACATGCATCGTTCATCTCTTTTCCTAGCTCAATCACTTATTTTTCACTGCTGAAAAATAACCCACTGCATGGGTGTATCATGGCTTGTTTATCTGTTCAACTATGGGTTGCTTCAAGTTTTTGCCAATTCTGAGTAAAACTGAAAGGACCATTCATGAATATATTTTATGTGAATTATTTAACTAAATTGTTAAATATCTAGGAGTTGATGGCTGTAATATACAGCTAGATTACATATAGCTTTAGAAGAAAATCTACTTAAAATAGACAAACACTTAAATGTAAAACTTGAGAGTATGAAAGAAATAGAGGAATCATAGAAAGATATTTTCAAGAAATTGAGAGGTTATTTAGTTATTTTCTCCTTGATATGACAAAACAGTTGACAAGAAATCACATAAGGATGGAAAGGTTAATTTTCACTCACTGTTCAGGGGTACCACAATCCATCAGAACAGGAAAGTCATGGTAGCAGGAGCTTGAGATAGCTGACCGCATTGCCTCATAGGAAATTGTGGATTGTTTCCTATGTGTAATTATTTCCCTACAACCAAGATCTATATCTGGCATGAAAACATAAAAATAAATACATGGAAGAAAAATAGCATGCACATGAGTCATGTGTGTAAGCATACTAGTTTAGCCCTTTTACTTTTATCATTAAATTTTTACATTTTGTTACTTGAATTGACTTGATCAATACTTCAGGAAATTGTGGATTGTTTCCTATGTGTAATTATTTCCCTACAACCAAGATCTATATCTGGCATGAAAACATAAAAATAAATACATGGAAGAAAAATAGCATGCACATGAGTCATGTGTGTAAGCATACTAGTTTAGCCCTTTTACTTTTATCATTAAATTTTTACATTTTGTTACTTGAATTGACTTGATCAATACTTC
>NW_008352267.1:222747-223658 GCF_000622305.1 Nannospalax galili | reverse complement strand
TATTTTATGTGTATGAGTATATTGCCTGCATGTATGTGAGTGAACCCATGTGGTACAATGCCATGGAGGTCAGAAAAGGGCATCAGATTCCCCTGGAACTGGAGTTAAGGACGGTTCATAGCTGCCATGTGGGTGCTGGGAATTAAACCTGGGTTATTTTTATATTAGGAAAACATTGTAAAGGAAAAATATTTAAGATAAATAATTTAGTTCTAAAATTCCTTGAAAAAATACAGATCTGCAAAAGATTAGGCCCAACAACATTTTATCATGGACAGGGAAGATCTCATGGGGCCCCACACCTCCCTGAGGCTGCTGGTTGTTTATTCTTTGGGAGTGTAGTCACAGGTAAGTTGTCTTCACTTAAGCCTTGATTCAAAAACTAATCTTGCATCCACACTCAAACACAAAACTTTAAATACAGAAAAAGGAGACATGAAAGTAGGAGGGGTTTGTGGAGAAGAGTTCCAGCCTGAGAGGGAAGGGGAATGGAGGATGAAGTGAAGTAAATTTTTTTATACAAATGCACAAAACTGAAACTGTCAAACACAAAAAAGGGAGAAAAGTCATACAATTCAAAATAATAATTTAAGAAAACCACATATTTACAATATCATATATAGTATAAAATTGTTATATCTGAATTATTTATAACATTTGAAATTTAAATAAAACAATTATCAATGATATATTTTACACGCAATGTAAAGAAAATGGGCATTCATGACAAATTTGTTTACATGTATATATACACGTACTCGTATACATAATGCTGAAAATCATCTACAATAATCCAGATACATTTATCTTTGAACATAGAATATTAATATGCACATTGCAATAATGGACAGTTTTCTCTAGCAGTGGTTTCATTTGTAAATATGTAAGTGTAGTATTTTTTTATTTAAATT
>NW_008352267.1:220249-220792 GCF_000622305.1 Nannospalax galili | reverse complement strand
TTTCTAGTTCCATCCATTTACCTGCAAATTTCATGATTTCATGTTTCTTTAGTGCTGAGTAAAACTCCATCGTATATATAAACCACATTTTCATTATCCACTCATCAATTGAGGGGCACTTAGGTTGTTTCCATCTCTTAGCTACTGTGAAAAGAGCTCAACAAACATGGATGTACAAGGGTCTCTGCAATACGGTGAGTTCTTTGGGTATATGCTAAGGAGTGGTATGACTGGGTCAAATGGTAGGTTCATTTGTAGTTTTCTAAGAGTTCTCTATACTGCTTTCCATAGGGGTTGATGTTAAAGAGAAGTGGAGATAGTGGGCAGCCTTGTCTGGTTCCTGATTTCAATGGGAATGCTTCCAGTTTTTCTCCATTTAGAATGAGGTTGGCTGTGGGTTTGTTATATATTGGTTTAATTATGTTGAGGTATGTTCTCTCCAGTCCAGTTCTTTCTAGGACTTTGAACATAAATGCATGTTGAATTTTGTCAAAGGCCTTCTCTGCATCCATTGAGATGACCATGTGGTTCTTGTGTTTGAGC
>NW_008352267.1:192410-216761 GCF_000622305.1 Nannospalax galili | reverse complement strand
TCTAGAGGTAGTGCTTCTGGGGCCCAAGGAAGGCACCAAGCCGGTGGGGGTGAACAGGGTCAGGATTCAGCAGTGGCTCCCCAGGTGTCTGGGGCACCAAGACTAGGAATGGCACAGGGCCCAAGCTAGGAGTAGAGAACAGCGGTGGAGATGGAAGGGCCAATGTAAGTGTAGTATTTTTAAAGTAGAATTCAAACTATTAAGCAGGAGTGGCTAGTGTTTTAATCATAGTGTAAAATTCAATTCAGATAGCCATATTATGATGTTCTAAGTAATTGAAACAGGACCTACACAATTTCACATGCTTCTGAAGGAGCCATCAGAGACTACTTAACAGAATAATTCTACCACATATAGCAGCTAAGGGATGCAGACTTTTGCTGATTGGAACTGATTTGAATTAAAATCACTAAGGAATGAAACTAATGAATGTCTAAAAGTCATGCATACAAATACATATAAATATTAATTTAATATTCCAGAGCTGACCATTTGATGCTAAATATGTGTGAAAATTTTGCCTTTTTCTTAGTTATTTGGTCTGACAATTTCATTCATATATACAAGTATTTTTGTTGCTCTCTGCCCCTATCCTCTCTTATCTCCTTCTCATCCAGAACAACCCACTCCCCAACCCTCCTAGTCCATGACTTTTGATTTTGTTTTGTGATGTATTTAGTTTAACCAGGGCCATCTGTGTAATCATTGGATTGGAAGTGTCCTTTGGATTCTGCTGAAGTCATTGATAGGTATGCAACTGAATGATTTCTGGACTCCCTGAAACTATCGGTAGCAAATATTTCATCAGGGAGGGGTGGGGCCCACGGAGTCCCTCCAGCTTAATGTTGATAGGCCCATGCTACTGCAGCCCCAGTGCTAGCATCAGAATCTGCTTTGACTTCCTGACTGCAGGGTCTTCGTCTTGCCCAGAACTTGACATTTTGAAACACTGTTCCTTTTTTGTTTGTTTGTTTGTTTGGCATAAATGTCTTGTTCAGGGCTGAGCACTCATGCAGCATAGATTCTCAGCACCTTGTACAACGGTGAGTTTCCACATTTTCACTTGTTCAATGAAAAAAGAGGTTTCTCTGATTGAGGCTTAGAGTATTATTTTGTACATGGGTAGAAATACAGATATTTAGAAGGCAGATTGACACTATGTCAGTTTATCTAAAGTACCGTATTTACTTCCCCGCTAGGGCCTAAACTCTCCCCCACCATAAGATTTCTACTAGATTTTCAATACCAGATTTTGGTTGCCTCCTGTGTCTAAAATCCAACCAGAACATAGAGTTACCCCATAATAGTTGTGCCACTATTGCACAGGTGGGTATATGGTGCCTGGCAAGTTGTTTTCATAGGTTTTAGAATTCACAGCTGAGAAAGACTGTTGATGCCTTTTCTCTTAGAGCATTGTGCATAGTATCCTCTAGGACTATAAAATCCAGCTCAGGGGGAGGGGGCTTTCAACTCCATTCCTGATTGTTTTCTCTGTATCATGTATCTTAGGTGGGTGATGTTTTCAGCAATAGGATCTTATCATCTAGTTCTGATAGGGAACGAAGAGGAATAGCAAGAGCCTGTATTGTTTGGAGGCCTTTCTGACCAACAACACTAAAAGGTATACCACCCAGGGCACTGAGGTACCAACCCAGAGCTTTTGGGAACAGTTTTATTTTTTTCAGCCATGCAGGGTTTCTTCCTTAAAGCTCTTTTAAATATAACTTATCTTTTCAATTCCCCCTTCTTTTGGTTAAGTCACACTTCCCGCTCCTGCCTACTTCCCCTTTCTTTCCACTTCTTCTCTGTTCCACTTCTACTCTTTTCCTGTTTCATACTCCCTGCACTCTACTAGCTCCCATTGCTAAGGCCCTCCCAATGCTTATTTCTAGTTTTCAAGAAACAGGTAGTATAAGTGGAATACCTAAAATTGGAGTTGTATTTATTATGAATTGTACATCAAAACACAGAAATTATATGGATTAATGCATTCTCATATGATGTTGTTGTACATGTATGATTGTATAATGTGATAAAACCTATTTATCACCAAAAATAGCAATCAATTTATGGTAAAAATCATTCCAAATCATGTCTTTCACCTTTTTTTAGACATACAATATGTAAATTTGATCTAGAGTGATTCTGCTGGCAACAGAATCAGAATATGTTGATAGAGTGTGTTGAATTGTACTGATTACCTCAAGCAGCAAATGAAATAATATTTAATTTTAGAGGAAGAAAACCTGAATTATTCAACAGAAAAAAGTAAAAGCTTCACTCAGGTACTTAGAAATGTAGTATTTTCTGATTTTTTTTTGGGGGGGGGTTTGGTCTCTAGTTAGAGATGTCTTTACATGATGTGTATTTTATTTAAAAAACTTCTCAAAATATATTCATTTCATATTGGAAGTAAAGATACCTCAATAGCTTTTTTAAATTTAATTTGCTATTTGTCAGAGTAATAGCACTTCTTAGGAACTTTTATAGCCATAACATGATGTCCATGCATAGTTTATGAAACTGAAAAATCATAGTTGTCTATTGGCAGTCACGTGATAAAATGTACCATACTATTTTTCCATTTTGAAATTGAATTTAATGTTAGTGGGTTATTTGTATTTGCCTGGAGAAATGCAATGAGATATCACTACGAAAGATAACATTGAGACATGAAATGCCTGGAAAGGTGAACTAACAAAAGAAAGGAAGGCAATTATTAGTATGTTTTCATTGCAATATTTTATATAAAGACATGCATGTTTATACATATATGTAAATACCTAGAGAAGAAAGCTAACAACACAAGAATGGGCTTTAGCAAATACCAAGTTTCATTTCTAGGTAGAAAATATGTACTTTGTGAATTTTGCATTTCAAAAAATTGTTAATTTTTAAAGAATTATTTGTTTAATGTGTATGTATGTGCCTTGATGAATGACACAGTATGTATATGGAGATCAGAAGGCATCTTATGGATGGTAGTTCTCTACTTCAACTGTATGGGTTCCTTGAGTCAAGCTCAGGTCATCAAGTTCAGTGGTAATCACCTTGTCACAATGAACAATCTAACCAGCCCTAAAGATTGATTTGTAAGTGGTGTGTGTTTGTGTGTGTGTGTGTGTGTGTGCAGATAACTATGCCTGCATGCAGCACATGCACAGAGGGCAGAAGAAGGCATCATGTGCCCTACTCTAACCCCTCTACCTACTCCTTTGAGTCAAGGTCTCTCACCAGCGGTGGGTCTCATGTTTTCTTATCTGTACTGGAAGCCAGGAAGTCCCCACAATCCACTTGTCTCCATCATCCTTGGGGCTGGGCTTACAGGATGAGTGTAACTCCAAGCTTGTTAAGTGAATGCTTGGGTCCAAATTCCAGTCCACATTGTTGTGAAGCAAGCACTCTCAACAACTGAGCCCTCTCTATAGCAAACAACTGTCAATTCTTAGAAGGCAAATTCAAATTTATGATTGCAAGAAATAAAACCTACTAGAAATAAAGGGAGCATGTATAAATCATCTGTTTTATAAATAATTATAAGCATCACATAATCACTACCTTTGAGGAACCAAATTTTATGTTTAGAACTCTAGAGCAAATATAGCCAAAGTCTTCCAGATAACTGTAGCAATCCTTCCTAATATTTACCTGGGTGCTGGGAATTTCAGCTAAGTTCTTCATGTTTGTGTGGCAAATATTTTACTGACTAAACCATCTTCTGAGATTAATTCTATTTATGTTATTTTATATCTTACATCAGTAAATTCTATTCATAAAAGAATAGATTTATGTGGTTATGATAAAATATGGGGAATAGTAAATATTTTATGACATAGCAGCTATTAGCAATAATTATATATGGCAATATTGAGATGTGCAAAGCACAAATGAGATATAAACAATATAGTTTTGAAAAATATGTTTCCAAGAGTCATCAATTAATATAACTTATGCTGATTATATTTTTAAAGAAAAAAGTGTTTCTGTTAGCTCACAGTTCAAGGTACAGTCTACCATTTGGGGAAGGAAGGGAGTAATAGCCTGAAATAGCTGGTCACATCGCATCCACAACCAGGAAACAGAAAAGCTTGGCTGCCTTTGTGGTTTTTTTTTTTTTTTTTTTTTTTTTTTTTTTTTTTTTTCATTCTAGGCTCTGCTACCAGGGACTAGACATGAACATAATTATAAGGAGTTTCCCATAAGAAAATACGAAAATGTACTTTTCTTATCTCTACTTACTTAGTACAGCTACAGAGACTTAAGGTTACATATGTGATTGAATTGTACTCAGTTTTTTAAAACGTATTTTGTTTTTATTTTTAGTTTATTTGTTTATTTTTGAGACAGGAATCATGTAATCACCCTGGCATCTCTGACAGCCAAAAGTCACCTTGCACTCCTGATCCTCCAGCCTCCATCTCCCAGGAACTGGAATTACAGATATTTGATGTCATGTCTGTTTTACTCCTAGTTTAAATCTTTTCATATGGAAATAGTGTTTTCAAAGCCTACGGAATAACCACACAAGTCATTGACTTTATAAGGTTGAAGACAATTGTAGATCAACAAGAAAAAGCAAGAGTTAATAAATCTCCCCTTAATATCCAACTGTTAATGTAATTCAGGGCCTCACTGTCCTCTATTCCTTGTCAGAATGCTGTAAACTGTTTCTATGATCTTCACTGTTTTCCTCCCCTCCCCTCCCCTCCCCTCCCCTTCCCTCTTCTCTCTCTCCCAGGCCACTTATAGGATTGCTTCCTCGCCTGGGGGCAGATGGCTTCCTTGTTGGTTGTCATGGGAACTAAGGTTAATTAGTCACCCTGGAATTCAACTCTTGTTGGTAAGCGTGTCTCTGCAGGGACCCTTGGAACAATTGTCCCTAGATGCACGATTATCTCAAATAAAAATTTCCCATAGTCTAGTATAGTATTTAATTATATAAGAAATATATAATTATATATTTTAATTATGTAAAGTGCCTGAATGAGATCAAATTTACATTTTCTACTCTAATGAGTAAATCTTCTTAGAAATATTAGTTTGAGAGATTAAATATGCTTAAAAATTTAAGGCATAATGGGGCTGGAGAGTGGTTCAGAGGTTAGGAGCACTGGCTACTCTTGCAGAGGCCCCAAGTTCGGTTCCCAGCATCCAAATGGCAGCTAACAACCATATATAACTTCAGTTCCAGGAACCCAATGCACTTTTTTTACCTCTGCGGGCCTTGTATGATGTGGGCACACTTACACACTTTCAGGCAATACACCCATACACATTAAATGAAAATAATAAATATTTTTTTTTAATTTAACACATAAGACAGAATTCTAATAATGTGCCCAAATCATCATCATCCATTGGGGAAGTCCTTGCAGTCTGTCATTTTTTAATTATTTTCTTGGATTTAGTTTCATATTTTCAAAAAATAAAATATATTAAAAATAGAGTACACTACAACTTATATTAAACTGAAATAAAAGCTTTGTTATTTCAAACAAAATATATTCAAATTAAAAATTAGTTCCTTGTACAAACACAATAATTCACTGAAACAACTTAAATGAAAAAAGTATTCAAAACAAAAGACATAATGTGCACATTCCACATGAAAATCAAATGATTCATAATAGGAACATATGTGACTAACTTGGTAAAGAGGAATTTAATTAAGAAGTGAATTCCTTACCAATATTAGTAGTGGTTATTTTCCGTTATCAACAGGAATGCAGTGTTTGTAGGACATACTGTGAAATGGAAATACAGGTCCTCTAACAATAGAAGAACACTAATGCAAAATGCCCTTTGAGGTTTTAAGACTTTATGCTACATGGCTATCAGTTAGAACTGCTGAAGTGACCTTGGATAATTTCTGCCTGAGGTTATAGGTTTCAATAGTATAATTATTTTCATTCCTTTATGATAGAGAATAAAAGTAAAATTGAGAACTGTTTTACTGATGCACTTCTATCAGCAAAAAATTATAATAAAATTGCACATTTTTTTTACATTTTAAATATGCATTTCACATAATAGTAAAGCTTGAGTCCATTAAATAAAATCAATATTTTAAAGAGATATCTGCACACAAGTTTATTGCAATATTAATCATAGTAGTCATGAAATGAAACCAATTTAATTATTCATTAACTGATGAATAGGCAAAAAGTGGGACACATGCATACTATTTAGTCACAAAAATAAAATACCACTTCAAACGCTATAGATGGAAGAGATGTTAATATGTTAAGTAAAATAAGCTGGTCAAAGAAAAAGTAGTGTTTCTTCATGGTTTCATCTGTTTTCTCTAAAAGGTACCGTCATAGAACTTGAGAGTATTTTAGCAGAAAAAAATTAGGATGGGAATAAGATGAGGGAGGGCTAATCCATGGACAGTTATAGTTAAAATGGAATAAGAATTTCCGGTATGCTATTGCATAGTACAGAAACGACGGGTAGCAATAATATACTGTCTATGCCAAATGAGTAGAGGAAAAGAGTTTCAGTCTTTTCAATAGGAAAAAAGAATATTTGAAGAGGTATTTTTGTCAGTTGTCATGTAAATATCACTCCATGTATATATGCATTGAACATATAGAATGCAATCAACATGTGTATTTTTGTATATTATAATTGAAATTAAAAACAAGAAAAAAAGCAATTAGCCTCAACATCCATTTTTACTTTGAGATGTGATTTTTTATTTATTTTAAATATAATTATACATATATATGAGGTAGAATGCAAATTTTCAGTTGATTTTCTTATAATACATCATTGATAGATTACAGTAACTTACATATCAAATTTCTCAAATTTTTATCATTTTTTGTACTGGTAAACTTCAAACCACGTAAGTGTACAAAACTTGGTTTCATCAAGCTGAATTTATTGTGCTACAGAACATTACAAACAGTTCTTCAAAATTGTACCACTTAATGTACTAAAAAATGATTTTATGTGTATGTTACTTTTTAAATTTTTTATTGAGATTTTATACATGTCATACAACAGTTCTTAATCAAATTAGACCCTCCTCCCTTATTCATGTCACCTCAGCCCCCACACTGGAACTCATGTGTTCCACCATTCGTGTTATGTCCTATTCAGTCAAGCATTTGTATCCAAATGTCCTTTGGTGCAAATTCATTCACAAGAGTCTAATTAGCCCATCTAGAGATTGTTGATAAGGTTTACTCTCCTTTGCCCAGTAGTTATCAGTCTCTAATAGTTCCCATACTAAGGCAACCCATTTCCCTCTCTCCACTCTGGACACTTACCTGATTGAGTTGGAGTGGGTCTTGTGCTCCATGACACCATTGCCACAAGTTCACATGTTCAAGCTTCCAGTGGCCTGAAAGTCTCTGCTTCCCTATGTTCATGGACCAACCCTGGCTCTTATAGTCTTTCTGTCCCTTCTTCCACAATGGTCCCTGAGGTGTGGAAGGGAACGGTTTAATATAGGAGTCCTATCCAGGTACACACACTCTGCAGTCTCTTATTCTTTAAAAGTTGGCCAATTGTGGCCTTTTGTGTTTATCACACTCTACTCTATAAGGAAGTTTCAATGGTGAGACTTGAAGGATGTGGTGTTTTCTCTCTACCCCTTGTTCTGCTATGTTCCATGAGACTTAGGTGTAGAAGCCTCACTGTAGAAATGTCACCTAAGACTGGGCATCTCTCAGACATATATTCTGTGTCTGATGAGTTGTGGGATTCTGCTGTAGCCTCCATATGTTGAAAAAAAGTAGCTTCTTTGATGACTGATAAATATATGTCTTTAATTATAAATATTTATTTTTTTGTAAATATAAGGATCCATATTTAGCATATGGTAAGAAATTTCATTTGTCTAGAGATATGACAGAGAATGAAAACAATGCCAGACAGGAGAGAAGTCCCTTTGAGAAGCTGGTCAGAATGATCCAAGAGGCTCCCAAAACAACAAGACTATTGCCAGAACTCATGGTTATCTCTAAGTACTGGAAGATAAGATCCTGCTGCTGAAAAAGGGATGTATTTCAGACACAGGACTTGGAATAATTGAGTAGGAACCAACTTGGAAGCCTTCTTCCTAAAGTTTAACTCTCATGATTCTGGAGGATACTATGCAAACTTCTAAGAAAAAAAATTCACTCAGTGTTCCAACTGAGTCTTAAAACTTAATAACCATAATGACCAGCATGGAAAACTACCTCTATTAGTGCAGTAGTGGCACTATTATCTGGGGGGATGGGGGGGTCAATCACTATCTCCTTGGAATTAAAACCCTGTCAATGGGAGTAAACTCACAGGGAGTACTGTAAACACTGTAAATATACATGACAGGAGAGGTCATAGATCCTAGAGAAAATAAGTTATTCTTTGACTAAAGTTTAGTAAACTCCATGTTTAGGTTAGATAAATTTAGTGGTGAAATGCACATTCTATTTTGGGAGCAAGTAATATAAATTAATTTCCTAACTATTTAATTTTCCTAACTTCATATTAGACTTACTGAAAGGCGATAATTTTATATTATGAATATATACTACAAAAATTGCTAATTGATACTATACTCTGCTAAAATACACAGTGTGCGACACTGTTACATTTCAAATGAAATATTCTCTTACTTTTTCATTTAGCATTTAAATATTTTGACATATATAACATATACATCTATCTACTATATGAAATATTCATACATAGCATGCATATATTGTATTAAAATCCATATTACTGGGGTTGGAGAGACAGCTCAGTGGTTAAGAGCATTGACAGCTATTGCAGAGGACCAGGTTCAAGTCCCAGCACCCACATGGTGGCTACAAACCATCCTTAACTCCAATTCCAGAGAAATCTGACACCCTCTTCTGACGCTGCAGCAATGCTTGAACAGGCTCCCTCACATACATGCAGGCAATACACTCATACACATAAAATAAAAATAATTTTAAAAAATTTAAATGCATATTACTTGATATACATGTAAAACTTCTAACTTTATGTAGTTCTGGATAGCGTGATTTAGTTACTGTTCATGATAACATATTTTCCTACAGAAAATCCTTTTTTTTTTTTCCATAGCCAATCTTTCCAGTAAGTGAATGTAATCCTGGAACTCTAAAGAAAGAATTATGAGTTCAAGGTTAACCTAGGCTACACAGCTTGGCACAAACTCAAAAGTAATAAATAAGTACAGGAATATATTGTTATTGCAATAAATTTTATTTCATATATTATTACATACTTATTTTCTATTATTCTTCATATGAAATTCTCGGTCATTTTATTGCTATATTTACCTCACAATTACTACAACTGATTTGTTCATTTTCGTCAATTTCCTTAAATAATGATAAGAAAGAAATAGAGGAAAGCTAAGAGTGAATGGGAATGAAGGAAGAGGCAAAGATAAAAACTTACAAAGACAGGAAGAACAAGGGTAATTTGGTGTGAAAATATGCCTGCCTATTTCATGCAAAAAGAAAAAAGCTAGCTTTGATTGTTAAACTGTCTTGATTACTTTTATTGTTTCTCTAATAAAATTTCCTGACCAAAACAACTTAAGGAAGGATTTATTTTGGTACACAGGTTAGTTGGAGGGTTCAGATCATAATGAAGGAGAAACCAAGGGGGAGGGAGGAGCTTGAAGCAGCTGCACTCAAGAGAAGGAGGAATGCTTATGATCAGCTCACTTTCTCTCCTCTCTCTCTCTCTCTCTCTCTCTCTCTCTCTCTCTCTCTAAATATACTATGATATCCCAGCCCAGGGAAGAGAGTCAATTATTATGATCAGATCATTCTATTTCAATCAATCTAATCAAAATAATCACCCACAGACATGTCCAGAGACTGGTATCTCCAGTGATTCTAGATCTCATCAAGTTATCAATTTATTGAGCTAAGAAATCAGATTAGTAGTGTGCACTTCTGAGTGTATCTGCAAGAGGTTTTACAAAAAGGATTGATTTAAAGAAAAGACCACCTGTGCTGTAAATGAATACAATACTAGCCAATAGTCTAGGAACCTTTGTAGAATCCAAGGAGAAAATAAATCTGATGGTGCTGGCTTTGTTTCTCTCTCTTTGCTTCCTGCATGACATAAGTGTGCCTCTAGCATAACACACTCCCTGACACAATGGACTGAAAGGTCTGTAATTATGGTCCCAGAAAAATTCTTCTCCCTTTAAGCTGTTTACAACAAAGTTATTGTCAGAGAGATGAAACACTAAAAATCACAAGTCCTCAATAAAAAAAAGCATAAGGGGGCAGCACAGAAACCAGCTTCCTGTGCAGTATCTTTTCTGGGTAAGTCCCATGGCACCCACCGAGAGGTGACTCTGCCAGCCTCATTTACCCTCCCAGCTCCCCCATCCTATCTCTCCCCCTTGCCTGGGTACTGGCCCATTTTTTGTCTTGGCACCCCAGACCTCTGGAATGCCCTCTTGGCCCAGAATCCCCACTGTGTCCTGACCCTTTGCATCCAGAGAACCCCAATTCCTCCCAGTAGTACCCAGGAGCTCTTGAGGCATCTTCCCAGCCCCACCTCCCTTTCCATCCCTGGGTGGCACAGCCACCAGCTTCCTGAGACCACCATCTTTCTTGGGCCCTCCTCCCAGGCAAACCCAGGCCCCAAATTCCTGAGGCCAGCATTTTTCCTTGAGAGATCCAGATATTTAGCCTTAGAGCATCTGAACCTCATCTGACTTGGGCCTCTGTGAGAATTCCTGAAGAAGAAAGAAACTTGGCCACTCCAATATAAAATCAAGAGCAAGATGCTGAAGCCTAGACCAACCACCTTTACATTCCCAACAAGTAAACCACAAAGGTACATAAAGTTTACAAAAAGAAGCAGACCTAAACTCAACAAAGGAAGGCTTGAGTTTCACACAGGAATCAGAAACCACAAAAGAAATCCACATGTCAAAGTCACAGAGAAAAAAATAATAAAATGAAAAACTAAAATATCGCTACCAAGTACCAAGAGTCCTGTAGAGGAGTACAATGAGAACCCCCTAGAGATACCACAGGACAAGGAATTCCAAAGAACAATTATAAACATCATAAAAGAGGTGAATTTGAAGAACAAACAAAAAATTAAAGAACAAAAAAAAAGGGACAAAATTCTGAATAAATTCAGAAGAGTTAGAAATATTGAAGAATGCTGAGGCTGAAATGAAGAAGGAAGTGAAACACTCAGTAAGCTAATTAGAAATGACAGGAGAAAGCCACACCAATAGGATGAATGAAATGGAAAACAGAATATCAAGACTGACAGATAAAGTGGATGAATTAGACCACTCAAGCAAAGATTATGAAAAAATTTAAGAAAACACAAGAATGGAATAAGCAGGGCTTGTGTGGCACCATAGAAAGCACAAACTTACAAATCATTAGCATACAGGATGGAGAAGAATCTCAGGATAATGGTATGAATGAATCTTCAACAGGATTGTAGAAGAAAATTCCCACAAATTAGAGAAAGACATACCCATACAAATACAAGAAGAATATAGAACACCAAAAAGACAGGACCAGAAAAGAAACTCTGCACAGCACATCATAGTAAAAATACTAAATGTACAGAACAAGAGAGAATACTGAAAGCTGCAAAAGAAAAAGTAGTCACACATAAAGGAAAAACCATCAGAATTACAGCTGACTATTCAGTGCAAACTATGAAAGCCAGAAGATCCTGGACCAAAGTATTCCCAGTTCTAAATGACCAAAGATGCCAATGCAGATTACATTACCCAACCAAAATGTCTATTACAATCGAAGGGGAAAGAGAAAATATTCCATGACATAAATATGCTGAAAGAATTCAGGCCCACAAAACCAGCTGTTCAGAGAGTTCTTGAAGCACTACAAAGAGCTCAAAAAAATGGAACAAGTATACTCAAGGGGTTACAGAAAGAAATTTAATGAAGATATAACCATGGAAATGCAGAGCTACAACAAGAATGTGAACAGAAATAAAAATAGTAGGAATCAAAACACATCTTTCATTAGTTATTATAACTATCAGTGGACTGAAGCCCCCAGTCAAAAGACACAGACTAGTTGAAAGGATTAAGAAACAAAACCCATCTTTTTGTTGTCTGCAAGAAGCTCATCTCACTTTCAATGATAGGTACTACCTTAACATAAAAGGATGGAAAAAAATATATACCAAGCTAATGGTACTAAGAAAAAAACAGGTGTTGCAACTCTAATATCTGATAAAATAAACTTTAAACTAAAATTAATCAGAAGAGGTAAAGAGGGCCACATCATTCTGATGAAAGAAACAATTAATCAAGGAGATGTTACAATCTTGAACATATATTCATCAAACTCTGGTGCGTCCAACTTCATAAAAAACAGTACGACAGGACATTAAGACACAAATTAACCCCAACTCATTAATAGTAGAGGACTTCAATACCCCATTGTCTCCATTAGATAGGTCAAAAGGACAGAGAACTAACAGAGAGACATCTGAATTAAACAATACCACATATCAAATGGGTCTAACAGGCATCTACCAAATAGTCCACCCAAGCACCAAAAAACATACATTCTATTCAGCGCCCCATGGAACTTTCTCCAAAATCAACCATATACTGGGGCACAAAACAAACCTCGAAAAACAAAAAAACTTTGAAATAAGTCCATGCATTCTATCAGACCACAATGCAATAAAGCTTAAAATTAACACAGGAAGAAACCCTAGTATCTACATGATGGCATGGAGATTAAACAACATACTCCTGAATGGTCAAAGGAGAAATTTAGAAATAAATGTATTCTTGGAACTAAATGAAAAGGACAATACAACACAACCAAACTTCAGGGACATGTTGGAAGCAGTCCTTAGAGGGAAGTTTATAGCTCTAAGTGTGTACATTAATAAATCAAAAAGAACACAAATAAATGAATCAACATTGAAACTCAAGACAGTTGAAAAGCAATAAAAAATGAAACCCAAACCCTGCAGACAAGAAAAAAATAATAAAAATAAAAGCAGAAATTAATGAAATAGAATAAAAGAAAACAATACAAAGAATCAAGGAATCCAAGAGCTGGTTCTTTGAAAAGATAAATAAGATAGATTGACCACTAGCCCAGTTAAACAAAAGACAGAAGGAACACTTCCAAATCAACAAAATCAGGGACAAAAGGGGAAACATCACAACAGACACAAAAAAGATCCAGAACATTATAAGGGAATACTTTAAAAACTATACACTACTAAATTTGAAAACCTAAAAGAAATGGATGGGTATCTAAAAGCATGGGAACCACCAAAACTAAAGCAAGAAGAGAATAACAGTGTAAATAGACCCATAACACATAAGGAAATTGAAATAGTAACATAAAACATCCCAATCCCCCACCCCCCAAAATATATGCCCAGGACCAGATGGATTTACAGCAGAATTGTACCAGACATTTAAAGAAGAGCTATATCCAATACTACTTAATTTATTCAAAAAAGATAGAAAGGTAAGGAGAACTTCCAAATTCCTTCTATGAAGCCAGCCTCACTCTAATACCAAAGCCTGGTAACGATGCAACCAAAAAAATAAAACTATAGACCCATATTCTTAATGAACATAGATGCAAAAATTCTTAACAAAATACTTGCAAACCACATACAGACACACATCAAAAAGTTCATTGACCATGATCAAGTTGGCCTTATTCAGAGATGCAGGGATGGTTCAAAATATCTATGTAAATAAACATTATGAATTCTATAAATGGACTCAAAGACAAGAACTCCATGGTCATCTCAATAGATGCAGAGAAGACCTTTGACAAAATTCAACATGCATTTATGTTTAATGTCCTAGAAGGAACTGGACTGAGGGATCATACCTCAACATAATTAAAACCATATACAACAAACTCACAGCCAACATAATTCTACATGGAGAAAAACTGGAAGCATTCCCATTAAAATCAGGAACCAGACATGGCTGTCCACTATCTCCACTCCTAATTAACAAAGTGCATGAAACTCTTGCAAGAGCATAAGACAAGAGAAGTAAATTAAAGGAGTAATAATTGGAAAAGAATAAATCAAATTATCCCTTTTTGCAGATGATATGATATTATAACTATGAGATGCCAAAAATTCCACCACAAAACTTCTAGAAATTATTACCATGTTCATAAAAGTGGAAGGTTACAAAACTAATCTAGAAAAGTCTGTAGCCTTTCTGTACACCAATAACAAGCAATCAGAGAATTAGTACATGGGAACACTCCCCTTCACAATAGCTGAAAAAAAAATCTCGGAATAAACCTAACAAAGACATTACACAATTCTACAATGAAAATTTTAGATCTTTAAAGAAAGAGATGGAGGAAGACATCAGAAAATAGAAGGACCTCTGATGCTCATGGATTGGAAGAATTATTTTTTGAAAATGACCACCCTTCCAAAAGACATTTATAGATTCAATACAACACCAATCAAAATCCCCATGACATTCTTCACAGACTTGGAAAAAAATGCTAATATTCATATGGAAGCACAAAGACATCAGATTGCCAAAGCAACCCTGAGCACTGCTGGGGGGGAATATTATAACAGATTTTAAACCATATTACAGTGCTATAATCATAAAAATTACAAGGTACTAGCACAAAATAGACCCGTAGAACAACAGAACAAAATTGAAAACCAAATATGAGTGCATGGAATTTCAGCCACATGATATTTGACAAAGGGGCCAAGAATATTCACTGGAGAAAAGACAGCATGTTGAGCAAATGGTACTGGGAAAACTGGATCTCCACCTGTAGAAGAATCCAATTAAACCCCTATCTTTCACCTTTCACAAAAGTCAACTCCAAGTGAATCAAAGACCTCAGTATGAAACCTGAAACTCTGAAACTGTTAGATGAAAACATTGATAATAACCTACAAGTTGTAGGTGTAGGAAGGGATTTTCTAAACTGGGCATCAATTGCTCAGGAAATATGGTCAAGAATCAACAAATGGGACCCCATTAAACTTAAAAGTGTCTGTAAATCAAAAGAAGAAACCAAGAAAGTGCAGAGAAAATCCACAGAATGGGAGTAAACCTTCATAAGTAACTCATCTGACAGGTTTAACATCCAGAATATATAACAAACTCACAAAAAAAGAATCAAGAAAGAAAGTAACCCAATCAAAAGATGGGCTAAGGAGCTGAATAGATAGTTCTCTAAAGAAGAAATAAAAACAGGTAAGCAGTATCTTAAAAGGTGTTCAACATCATTAGTAATGAGGGAAATGCAAATTAAAACAATATTAAGACTCCATCTTACCCAAGTCAGACTGACTAAGATCAAGAGAAAAATAATGCCAAATTTTGGAGAGTGTGTGGGGAAAGGGGAATGCTCATCCACTGCTGGTGGGACTGCAAACTTGTTCAACCCTATGGAAAGCAATGTGGAGAACTCTTAAAAATCTATAAACAAACCTACGATTTGACTCAGTTATACCACTCCTTGCCATATACACAAAACACTCATACTATTGCAAAGACACTCATACATTCATGTTTGTTGCTGCTCTTTCCACAATAACTAAGAGGTGGAAGCAACCCAATTGTCCTTCAACCGACAAGTGGATAATGAATATGTGGTTCATTTATACAATGGAGTTTTACTAAGCAGTAAAGAAAGATGACATCATGAAATTTTCAGGTAAATGGACAGAATTAGAATCAGTTATAATAAGTGAAGTAGCACAGACTCAAAAAAAAAAAAGTCACATGTTCTCCCTCATATGTGGATCCTAGCACCAAATCCTTATAAGTGAGGATGTATCCATATATAACCATAGGAACCAGGACAATGAAGAGGAAACAGGGAGGTAAAGGAAAAGAATCTGAAATAGAGTAACAGTAGGAAACAGGTGTTAATAGGGGAGATATGGATAAAAACGGGGTTATTTTAAGGGGAAGGCAGAGGAAGGATTATACGAGGAACTTTGAGTATAAAGGGGAAGAAGGAGCTCTAGAGAGGTGGGTCCATAGGAGAGGGGTATTATTAAGGGAGAAATGGGAAAAAAATGGTGACACTTTAAATGGGAAAACCACAGTGGAAGTGTCAGACAATGAGAGAGATGAATAATGCCTAGCTAGTTTAAAAAAACAAAACACAGGGAACCATATTAATTGAACAGCCTACTGACAAAGTATACATACAACTAGCCCAAGGAACATAAGGCATATCTAGGCAAAGTTTTTCTGAGAATGTTTGGTCTTTGCCCAAGCTTTATCTACATGGCACATGGTAATTAAAAGTACCAGACTGGTGGAACTAACCTTCTTGTATGTTGAACAGCCATACTTTGAGGCCTATACTAATTTGGTCAGAGGGACATAAAAGATTGTTTTTGCTCCTTGCCCTCCTAGGTCGACTAAGTTTCAGAGGTCTCTGAGCACCTCTAAAAATATCCTGTAACTGTGGTCACCTGTCCTCTTGATCAAGGAGGCCATGGAGACCCCATCAAATGGACTTGAACCAGTGTCCAGTCTACAAAGAGGGGGGGTCAACACATAGGAAACATTTCTTCCATGCTTCCAAGTGAAGCCAGCCATGTTCAAGTAGGACCTTTGACTTATCTTCACATAGATGGTATTGATAAAGAAAGGAGCCAGGGGCTCCTCCCAAGCCCATGTAAACCCCGAGGAACAGATCTTCAGGTGGCCTTAAGAGTAAAAATAAATTGGTTTATCTGGGCCAACTGTATGGTCTTAAACACCCAAAAGGAAAGTATAAAACTCCATACGTATAGCTAAAGGCTACATAACAAGAAACAATGCAAGAGAGGAGATACATTTTTTTGAGTTGTTGGCCAGGATGGCCCCAGAGACTCCCAGACAACAATCCAGCATAGAACTGGGAAAATGAACAGCAGTCCCCAATCTTATCTAAAGGAATATTGACAACTGCTGCTAGATGAGGAACAGCTGATGTTCCTAAAACAAGGCTCTCTAGATAGGCTAGCTAGATTCAGCAGATGGACAAGCACCGGAGAATGGCTGGGGCCCTAAACAAAACAGTGGACAGTAACAGGTTTGACAGAGTATATGGGGTCCAGAGGGGGGGTCACCTATGGGAAGGTGCCACTTGGGATGTGGGTATATAGATGAATAAGCTTTTTTGGGATGTTTTGTATGAAACACACACCCAAAAATTCAACAGGTTGAAAATAAGAGATTTTGAGGAAGAAGCATAAAAATTTGTTTCATGTTAATTAGTAGAGGTGAAATCATTACCATTGAAATCTACCTGGTGACTTTATATCCATACTCAGGTGGCAAGGATCTGAGTGTAACCGATTGTGACTAGTCATATTCAGATATATAGAGATTAGAGATTCACATGCCAACATCTCAGTGTTAGTAACATTAAAAATGAGTTTTTTCTGTATGAAAGAGTATTTTTCAAAATAAAATGGAGATATTTTTTAAAGTTTAAAACCTCATTCAATTTTATGTCTTATAGGGTTTATACTGAGTTCAATATTGTATAACTGTATTAATTCAACTGTGAACCTAAAAATTTACAGCCAATCTTGAAAGAGATGTATCTTTGCTCTGGAAATTGTTATTGAATATGTTAATGCTGTCATGAAATGCTTCTTCTAATCATGTGGGTATTAAATAAATAATTAAAGAAAAGAATATGACTTGTTTGTATATCTGAAAAAAGAATAATTACTAAATCTTATATTCTAAGTACTACTGATCAATCATTGTCCTTGATGCCTCAGAAGTGCAATCACTTAGATCCTACTTTGAAATAGTTCAATTTATTTATGTGTCTCAATAAAAACATTCAAAGTGGTAAAATTTGTACTAACCTTTACTGCTGTCCTTAGGACAAAAGTAAAATTTAATTACAAAAATGTCTTTATCAAACACACTTGCACACTGCTCTTCTGGTTTAATAAGAGATTTATGCTAGCAAGAAAGATGAGAGTCCAATGTCCTTGACTTAAAATACAGTTTATTTTAAAAATGAGATATTTGTAGCACATTCTTAGTTGATTTCACATTGTTGATTTTATAGAAAATGCTAATTCATTTAAATCCTTTTGATTATTTAATTGTAACTTTTTAATTTTATTCTGTTAGCATTAAAGTTGAAAGATCATATTATTTAAAAATTAAAATTCATAATTCATGGCAGAACAAGATGAATAAAGAATATGTTTCTAATAATATGTCAATAATAATGTTTCTGATAACTTTTTAAAGCTCTATTAATTTGTTAAAGAATATGTTCTAGGGACAGGAGAGATGACTCAGCTGTCAAGAATACTTGCTGCTATCCCAGAAAACTCAAGTTCAACTTCTGGCATTCACGTCAGGAAGCTCACAACTGCCTAAAACACTAGCTACAGGGACTATGACAACCTCTTGTGTCCTGTCTGGGTACCCACACAAATGCGGCATATACACTGACACACATGTACATATAGAGAAAAATAACAAAAATAGATATCTTTTAAAAAAAGAAAATACATTCTTCTTTTGCCACATCCCTAGGTCAATGGTATTCCTTACTTTGTTATAAATTTGCATCCTTATATATACAGACAAGTGTACATTTCACCCATCATTATAAAGGCTTCCTTTTGCAACAGATGCAGACTATTACAGAGATCTAGAACTCACCAAAAGAAGAGAGTACGTGTCTATGAGATGCTTAATTGTAAATGACACAATGTCACTGCAACCTCTACATCTAAGATGAATACATCTCTCAATTCTCCACAGAGAATTTTCTTTATGCAGCAGATTGTGATTAAAACAGAAACCCATAATTGACCAAAGTACAGAGAACAAGATGCCACAGAGTGCTTATCCCTGAATAGGATACATATTTCAAATCTCTTCCGCTCAAGTCTCTGAGATGATTGTGACAGGGAAGGCGGAAAGATTGTTAAGAGCCAGATGAAGTGGATAACCACAAGCAAAGAGTCTTCTCGAAATCTTTGCAAGTCTGTGCAAGGGTGACAGAAGGCAGAAGTCTCAAATCATTCAAAATCCTAGCATAGACATGGAAAAGTGAAAAATGCAATCCAACCTAAGGAACTTTTGGCAATTAGTTGATGGCTGCTGGGAGGGGAAGAAACAGAGTCTCGCTGGTATGGGACTCTTGTTGGGGTCAGTGGATAGATCCACACTGAAAGACATTTGGGACACAAAGCAGACAGTGTAGTCCATATTATAGATACATAAAAGTTTTTATTAAGTTGGGCACAAGACAGTGGGGGGAAAGTGTAGATAAGGAAGGAGATGCTATTTAAATACTGTCATAGTCCTGAGGCCGGCATCTTTTCTAGGAAAGTTTGACCTCACCCAAAGTGCCCTGATTCCCACAACCTCATAAACAAGATTGACAGACCCTTAGCTCAGTTAACCGAAAGAAGGAAAGAGCACCTCCAAATCAACAAAATCAGCAATGAAAGGGGAAACATCACAACAGACACCAAAGAGATCCAGAACATTATAAGGGAATACTTTAAAAACCTATACACTACTAAATTTGAAATGGATGGGTATGTAAAAGCATGAGAATAGTCATCACAAGAACTAAACCAAGAAGAGATGAATAGCTTAAACAAACCCATAATACGTAAAGAAACAGGAATAGTAATACAAAATCTCCTGACTTAAAAAAAGCCCAAGACCAGATGGATTAACAACACAATTGTTGGGAGCTGCTAATCATTGAGCTGCGGCAGCCTTGTTTACTGAGTTTGTGTCATGCAAACCAGTACTTAACTTGCCCATTTAGGAGGAAGGTGTATCTGGAGAGCCTCACAATACCTGACCTTGAGGAAATAGTGGTAAACAAAAAGATTAAGGAAGCCTTTGATCTGACCGCTCCCTGACCCTCAGATACAGGTGGGGAAATACAGCAATTGTAACTAATTGAGTTCCTCTCTATAAAAAGAGAGTACTGAAATAAATCCAGGCTGCAGTATTTACTGTGAGCCCTCCCAAGAAGCATCTTTCCTGTCTTCTTTTATTTCTTCCAATCCTCACTCCCCCTTTCAGGTACTGTCCGTTTTGGCCAGCTCGGGCTCTCAGACCTCACCAACGCAACAGATCTGTGCTGAGAGCCTGGAGCAAGGGAGAAAGCGGCCTTTTATAGGTTTTAGACAAAGAGAGGAGGGGGGTACCAAAGATACATTTTGATTGGTTCAAGGAGCCCGCACGCACCAACATAATTTTAAACTGATTGGACGTATAAGATGCAGCCCTGGAAATTTCTTATTGGTAGGTGCTATTCTCAGGGCTGTGGAATGTGCTGACTGTCATCTGTGGGGCCAGGAGTTTCCGTTTTTACCTTATAGGGCAGTTTTCATGCCTGGGCTTGCTTAATCTATAGTTTCCTGGAAGGGGGGGGGGAATAGCAGGCGGGGGTCAGGGCATGCCAGGGCATGTCTAGGCATGTCTAAAGCAGCAGCCAAGCATTTTACAGAAGCTAAAAGAGCAATTAGTGGGAGTCTGGAGAGATTGGGGGGTAGCGGGTGAATGAAGAGGGTCTCAGGGTCCTACATTCCCCCCTTGTCTTGTAACTGGGGAACCCAATCATGGGTTCTGGCCGGCCAGCTCACAGGTATCTGGGGGGCTCGTGCTAAGGGGCATATGGGGATTCATGTTACTTGCAGGTGTTGGACCCCCAGCCTGGGGTACCCAACGTTCACGGGAGGCCACACCCCAAGAACTCAGTCCCCAGACCAGGAGATGCAATAAGCAAGAGGATTTATTGAAACGTCTACACAGACGGGCACCTCACTCAGAAAGGAGGAAGCCCCGAGCTCAGTTTACAAGCTGCTTATAAAGGCAAAAACCACAAACCACAAGCCAAAAAGCAGAAGTAGCGGGAGGGGGTATTTTTCGGGTGATTTCCAGCTTGTGCAAGGAGCATGAAAAGGTCAGTTCTTTCTCAGCAGTCAGAATTATTTTCCATCTTATTTCCTTGTATAACTTCCCAGAATATTTTTCTTAAGCCTGGGGGACTGGGGATTTTGGCCTGGGGGATTTTGTTGGGATCCATCATCCCCCCCTTTTCTTATGGCAAGATTTTAATACTAAAATCTATAGGTCTTCTGTTCTTTTCAGAGCATGGTGTTGTTGGGTAAGGACCAAGGCCTGAGTCACCGATATTTGGTTCCTAATAAACTGTAGCAATCTGTTGAGAATGCATTGCCCGAAAGTTAAAAGGAGAATAACTAGGGGGCCTACTAGGGTGGACACTAAAGTAGTTAACCAGGGGGTTTTGTTAAACCATCCTTCAAACCATCCTTGTTTGGATTCACGTTCTTTTTGTCTTTTATCTAGTCTCTGGTGGAGTTTAGACATGGAATCTTTAACAACTCCAGAGTTATCTGCATAAAAGCAACATTCTTCTCCTAGGGCTGCACAGAGTCCTCCTTCCTTGAGGAAAAGCAGATCTAGCCCTCTTCTATTCTGTAGTACTACTTCTGAGAGAGAGGTTAGGGATTTTTCCAGGAGGGTAATTGACTGTTCTATTACCTTAATATCTTCATCTACAGCCTTTTGTAAGTCTGCATAATATTGTGGTCCTTGTATTAAGGCTGCTGTTCCAGTTCCCACCCCTGCCACCACCCCTGCTCCTAGAAGTATTGCTAGGGTGAGAGACACAAGCTCTCTTTTATAGCTGCTTGGGTGTTGTTCAAAAAACTGTTCTAAGGAATCTGCGGGGTGATAGAATACTCGGGGTAGAAGTTTAGTCATAACACAGTAGTATTGAGAGGTTTTAAGGACCATACTAGCTACACATGGAGTTAACCCAGAATTGCATGCCCACCAAGTCCCTTGTTGAGGTAGGAGATAGTAATTCCTTCCCCTGAGGGTACAGGTATAGTGGAGTTGCAAAGGTGGGTGTGAGTTGAAGGTGGGTTTCCTAGACAGAGTCCAGATCCTGAGACTTCGGTAAGAGTTAGGGGATGAGGGGTTTCCCTATGGCACTGATCGGTTGAAGTGGTGTTGTTGAATGTTCCTAATGTAGCTATACCTTCATAATAGGGAGCTGCTGCTGCTAGACACAGCCAACAAGATTCAGTTAAGTTGGGGTTTGTCTGTCTGATGGCCTTATATGCTCCCTGAACTAGATTGAACAGTCGGTTTCCCGTGGTTGAAACCTGTAACTTCGGGTAACGGGGGGTCTGTTCTGACAGGATGTTAGCGGGGGAGGTGTCGCTATTCCTTCATAATAGGGAGCTGCTGCTGCTAGACACAGCCAACAAGATTCAGTTAAGTTGGGGTTTGTCTGTCTGATGGCCTTATATGCTCCCTGAACTAGATTGAACAGTCGGTTTCCCGTGGTTGAAACCTGTAACTTCGGGTAACTGGGGGTCTGTTCTGACAGGATGTTAGCTGGGGAGGTGTTAGGAAAAGAGTTGGGGAGGTGCTGTGAGGTAGCTTCAGGTATTAGCAGCGGGGGATTTGGGTAGCTGGGGATGGGTTTCTGGATAGGCAAGACGGGGTTGGGACTTATAGCTGCTGGGTAGGAGGAAGTATCCCTTCTGATAGTAAAAAGGAGACCATCATCTGCTCATTCTTTATATAGCCTAATTCCCCAAGAATATCCCTTATCCCAATCTGTAGCCTTTTGACCTGCTGTTGTGAACTCCACCCAGAGGGGATTGCACCATTTACTTTGTAGTTTTCCATTCGTCAAATTTTCCCTGCAAACGACTGTTCCCATGAGAATAATTTGCTTTTACAGTGATGTAAGCCCATGATGAGGTCGGGGACCACCAAGTGTCCCCGGTTGTTTCACATCCCCAGTTTTTGCAGTAAAAGTAGGCCCTCCCTCCACATTGGGAGTTAAGATATTTAGCTCTGTGGTTGCCTGGACAAACATAAAAGGTTAATGTACGCAACATGGCCCAGTGTTCATGAGGGCCACATCCTCCCCATGGGTCAAGTCCCAGTCTCCCAGAGGGACTTTCTTTGTCAGGTACCACCTCAGTATTCCAGTTTCCTTCTAAGTCCCAGGGCTCTGGTGCTCCTAAGGCTAATTTACACAAATCTGGATACAGTATAGGTCACCAAGTACCCTTGGGTGCCATCTTGTGGGTTTCAAACACTTCAATACCCCTCTGATTAATTACCCGCCAGGTAGTCAGCACAGGGAGATGGGGGCTCCCTTGACTGGGGACAAACCTACAAACAAAAAGAATTATTAAATATCTCTGGAGAGTCTTAATTTTAGGGGATTTGATGTTTTGTGTAGATGCCATTTTCCAACGTTGTCCTGGGCCGGGGCTCTCTTGATGTGGGAAGCGTGGATCCATGCTGAAATCCCGTCTACTTTGAGGGCTGTGGGCATAGTCAGGAGAACCGTGTAGGGTCCTTTCCACCGTGGTTCAAGAGTCTTTACGTTGTGTCTTCTCACGTACACCTGATCTCCAATTTGGTAGGAGTGAGGTGTTTGTGGACTCCCAGGCCGGTAGACAGCAGCCAAAGGCTTCCAAACCAGGTTCTGGATGATCTGAAGGGCTTGGAGTCTTGTTTTCAAGCTGGGGTTATCAAAGGAAGAGGGCAAGGGAGACAAAGTTACATTGAGAACAGGAGGTGGCCCTCCGAAAAGGATTTCGTAGGGGGTTAGACCGTGTATAGCAGGAGTATTCCTAGCTCGAAATAGAGCTAGAGGTAGGAGCTGTACCCAGTCTTTAGTGCCAGTCTCTAAAGCTAATTTGGTTAAGGTCTCTTTAATAGTTCTATTCATTCTCTCTACCTGTCCTGAACTCTGGGGTCTGTAAGCACAATGTAATTTCCAATTAATCCCCAGTGCTTTGGCCATTCCCTGACTTACCTGGGAGACGAAGGCTGGACCATTATCAGACCCAATTACCTTAGGCAGTCCAAATCGAGGGAAAATGTCTTCAATCAGTTTCTTCACCACCGTCTGGGCTGTTTCCTTCCGGGTGGGGAAAGCTTCAACCCACCCTGAGAAAGTGTCTATGAACACTAAAAGATATTTATAACCATTGAGAGGACCTCAGTAAAATTTACTTCCCAGTTAGTCCCTGGTTGTGTCCCTCTTTCTCTCTTACCAGATGGGACCTTTCTTGGCAAGTACAAGGCTTGCAGAAGAGTCATTATTGGTTTTTTTGTTGTTGTTGTTTTTAATGTCCTTACCAGCCGAGGTGAGGAGTCCCCGCCTCTGGTAAATTTCCCCATGTATATGGGCTGTGGCAAACGCATAGCGGCTGTCGGTGTAAATGTTGACCTTTCTGTCCTTTGCCAATTTTTAGGGCCTGGGTTAAGGCTTCTAATTCAGCCCGTTGGGCTGAAGTTCCGGCCGGCAGGGCTTGGGCCCAAATTATTTTCTC
>NW_008352267.1:188720-190360 GCF_000622305.1 Nannospalax galili | reverse complement strand
GAGTGGGAGACCTGTCCTGTACTGAGGTCCACTTTTCTTTCTGTGGTCCACCTATATGTCTTTCATCCAGTAGCCCCTTGGACCCAGGCTGTTTTGGAACTCATGGGTCCCTTGGTTGTTGTCAAGACTGAGTGTTGAGCTCCTGTGTCTACCAAGAAGGTAGTCAATTGCCCCCCTATCTTTAGAGTTACCCTGGGCTCGGGGGGAGCTCCTGGCCCCGACTCCCCTAGTCTCCTAGGGCCAGGAATGGGGTTGTCTTCTTTTGGAGTCTATTCAGCTTCTTTGGGCATTCTCGAGTCCAATGTCCTCTCTCCTTGCAGTAAGCACATTGATCTTTGTCCACTCGGGGTCTTCTTTTGTCTCCCAGGTACCTACCTGGTCCTACTCCCTGAACTACTGTGGCCAAAATTCGACTCAACTCTTTGTTTCTCTTTTTCTCTCTCCTATCCTCTCTGTCTTCCTGTTCTTTTCTAATACTGTCCTCTCTTTCCTCTAAGGTCTCTCGCTTGTTGTAGATTTTCTCAGCTTCTCTTACTAAATCCTGTAAAGAGTACCCCTGAAGGCCCTCCAGCCGTTGGAGCTTACCACGGATATCAGGAGCTGATTGTCCTATAAAGGCCATAATAATATCTGCCTGATGCTCCTGGGCTGTGGGATCAAAAGGGGTATGCATCCGATATCCCTCTATCAGACATTCTAAAAATCCTGCGGGGGTTTCATTTTCTCCCTGGATTATAGCACGTACCTTTGCCAAATTGGTTGGGCGCCTTCTGGCCCCTTTGAGACCCACTAACAGAGTCTGGCAATAAAGACAGAGACGCTCCCTACCTGCCACGGTTTCAGGGTCCCAGTGGGGTCTTGTCAGAGGAAATCCTGTGTCTATTTCGTTTGGGAGCTGAGTGGGTCTCCCATCCTGCCCAGGGACGTTTTTCTGGGCCTCCAGGATGACTCGCTGTCTTTTCTCTGTGGTTAGAAGTGCCTGGAGGAGTTGTTGGCAATCTTCCCAAGTGGGTTGGTGGGTAAGAAGAATAGACTCAATTAAAGCAGTTAAAGCCTGAGGGTCCTGAGAAAAAGAGGGGTTATAAGTTTTCCAATTATACAAGTCAGAGACTAAAAAAGGCCAATACTGGATCTGATCCCCTACAGTTCACAGAGGAAGAACCTGGGCAGTCCCGGTTCCATCAGAGGGGCCCCCTCTATCTCTTCTCAGGTGGAGTCTACTAGATGGCGGGGAGGAGTGATCAGGTTCAGTGGAATCAGGAGATGGATGAGGTAGTTCTTGAGGTCGAGGTGCCTGCGCAGGAGGGTAGGGTGGTGGGAGATCAAGGAGGGTTAGGGACGCTGGGTCCTCAGGGAGGACTGGTTTCTGCTTCTTCTTCTCAGAGGAAGACTGAAGGGGCAGGAGGGAGGAAGTGAGACTTAGGGGAGCAGAAGGGATAGGGGGTCCTTGATCATTCTCTCCGGTTCCCCAAGGAGGTAGGAACGGTCGTGCCCAAGATGTGGGGTTCTGAGCCAAGTCTTCCCAGGTGACTATGTAGGCCACCTGGTCCGGATGTCCGTGTGGTCTTGGGTGGAAAATGTATTCCTTAACCTGCAAGATAGTAGCAAGGTCAAAAGTCCCATCCCTTGGCCATCCTTTT
>NW_008352267.1:187051-188475 GCF_000622305.1 Nannospalax galili | reverse complement strand
GAGAGAGAGAGATGTAGATGCCACTCCAAACCATAATGACCAGTGAGTGTGCTTGTGGATGAGTTCCTATTGTTGCCCAGTTTTTCTTCTGCGGGGGACGTGAATTTATCTGGGATTTACGTCTGGGACCCCCCTTATCCTTTCACGGGAGTCTTTTAGCAGCGAGCGCCCTGTGGCTCTTACTTGCTCGACCCGTGCCCGCGGGGCTTTTAGTGGCTAGAGAGAAAGGAAGATATAGAAAGATCGTCCTTCCTCCACCCGTGTGGGCAGTCGGGGTCCACCAAGAGGGCTAAGAGCCTTTGGTTTACGTCAGGGAGTGGCCCTGACCAGAAAACCTCAATTGCTCCTTCGCCTTTAAAGGTCCCTCACGAAGACTTGGACTAAGAGTAAAGGAGTAAAAACGACAGAGAAGGCTTAAAATAGTGTGGAGAAAAATACAAAACCAGACCTTCCCCTTTTAAGATACTAATACACTATCAAGTACACACACACACACACACACTGTGCTCCATCACATTCAAGTGGACCGGTCCTTCTTACACCCAGACATGCACGGCGCTCACCATTCTTACTTTCAGGATCCCCAAATACAGACACAGATAAACAACAAAAATCCTCGGCACGCTCTCTGACTCAAAACTGAAAGTACAGATCAGGAGGGGAATAGCCAAGCCAATCTCCTTCTCCCAAGGTGAGGAGACACTGTCTTCCTCATTTCAGATCACTCTGGTCACTAGGGCCAGAATGTTGGAACCTGGGGTCTCTAGGCATGTCTGCCACTCCTGCTGGTTCCCAGAATACAGACTTACAGGTCCTGTATAGGCACAACTGTTCAGACGGAGCATTCCCAGAGCAGGAAATGACTGACAGACATTAAGACCAAGACAAACCACAAGACAAATGTTCTTACCTCCTACTGATCTGAGGAAATGGGTCTGGGGGCGACCAAATCCCGGATGAGCCCCCAAATGTAGGACCCCCCCCGAGACTGGGGTACCCTACATTCTCAGGAGGTCGCACCCCAATAACTCAGTCCTCAAACCAGAAGATGCAATTGCAAGAGGGTTTTATTACATCTATAGACGGGCCTCCACCTTGATCAAAAAGGGGAAGCCCAGATTCAGTTTAGAAGCTAGGTTATATAGACAGAAACCACAAACCACAAGCAGTAGGAGGGGCTGGTATTCAGGTTAGAGGAGCTGGCATCTAGGTCACAGTAGGAGTGCTCGGTTACATGGTTACAGCAAAAATGGGAGGGGGATTTTTCAGGTATTTTTCCAGCTCAAGGAAGCATGAAAAGGTCATCTTTTCTTTTCTATAGTTAGAATTATTTTTCTTTTGTTTCCTTGTACAGTTTCCCAGAATATAGCTTGGGAAACTTAGTTTTACTTTAATCTGCGTGGCTTTGATTTATGATTCCATCA
>NW_008352267.1:172214-186097 GCF_000622305.1 Nannospalax galili | reverse complement strand
TAAGATCAGGCAAGGTCCCAATGAGCCATATCAGGATTTCGTGGCTCGATTATTACAGACTGCTGGTCGCCTGCTGGGGGACAGTGAAGCCAGTTTGCTTCTCGTGAAACAGCTTGCATTTGAGAATGCCAATGGAGCCAGTCAAGCTGCTATTAGGCCTTTTAGAAAGAAAGGTGATTTATCAGACTATATAAGACATAGTGGTCTTCCTGGGCCACTAGCTTTGGGGAATGCCTTGGCAGATGAAGCCACTCAACTTGTAGGATTGACTCAGGTAGAGCAAGCTACAAATTCATGCCATTCATCACCAAAATAGTCAAAGTTTGAGAAAACAATTTCATATTACTAAAGAAGCTGCAAGACAAATTGTGCGACAATGCTCATCTTGTCCTCAAACACAAATTGTTCCTCATTATGGGGTTAATCCTAGAGGGCTGAAGCCTAACCAACTGTGGCAAATGGACATTACTCATGTTCCAGATTTTGGCAGACAAAGGTATGTACATGTTACTATAGATACATTTTCTGGCTTTATTATGGCTACTGCACAAACAGGGGAAGCCACAAAAAATGCCATAACTCATTGCTTGACTTGCTTTTCCATAGCTGGTATCCCTAACGTTATAAAAACAGATAATGGCTCTGGCTATACCAGTCAGGGATTCCAACATTTCTGTTTGCAATTGGGCATTGAGCATAAAACTGGGATACCATATAACCCACAAGGACAAGGTATAGTGGAAAGAGCTCATGGTGCTTTAAAAACACAATTACAAAAAATAAGAAAAGGGGAGTTATATCCCCAGACACCAAGTAATCTTTTACATCATGCTCTTTTCATTTCAAATTTTTTGAATTTGGATAAAAATGACCACTCTGCGGCAGACAGAATGTGGCATCCTCAGTCACAAGATAGCTATGCCCAAGTCAGGTGGAAGGATCCCTTAACTGGACAATGGAATGGCCCTGACCCTGTATTGATATTGGGAAGAGGGCATATTTGTGTTTTTCCACAGGATGCTGATGGAGTCAGGTGGGTGCCAGAAAGGCTGGTGAGGTTTGCTGGACAAGTGCCAAAGAAAAAAGAAGTAGAAAAAAATGATGAGACAGACGTGGCTGATGATGATGTTCCTGCAAGTGATCGTGGCTGAATTATACTGGACTTATGTTCCTGATCCACAACATTGCACCCCATGATATGGAAGAAAAAAGAGATAGTAGTGACTGTGAATGAGTCTTGGTTAATTGCTCAGTCTGGTTTAAAACACCTGATGATTATTTTGGATTGGGAAGCGGGTTTCCTATTTTGTTAAAAAAATAAGTGTGTTTGTGGGACAAAATGGATATTGTACCTATGTCAACGTGTTATTGCCAAGAGATAATAGAAAAAAAATTTTTTTTCTCCATATTTCCACCCTGTAAGCAATGGCAGATATTCTAAAAAGGCTGAGAGCCTCCTTACATGTTTTTCCTCCTGTCTTTGTTTTCATCTGGTGGCAGTAAAGTTATTTATGCCTGTGGCAAGTCAAGGCGGCTGTGCATGATATGAGATTGCTCTCCCTCCCCTAAAAGAGGCCAGTAGTCAAAGACAGGTAAGATCTTCTGGGAGAAAGTCAACCTAAGACAGGGCGTAGCTGATGGAAGCTAAGTGCTGATGACGGGTAAGGCTTTGCTCTGGCAGAAGACAACCTAAGACAGGCACGGTCCTTCTGTCCCAGATATATCATAATCTGGGGTTATAAAAATAAATAAGGAAGGGGGAGATGTCTGGAGCTGCTAATCATTGAGCTGCGGCAGCCTCATTTACTGAGTTTGTGTCATGCAAACCAGTACTTAACCTGCCCATTCAGGAGGAAGGTGTTTCTGGAGAGCCTCACAATACCTGACCTTGAGGCAATAGTGGTAAACAAAAAGATTAAGGAAGTCTTTGATCTGACTGCTCCTTGACCCTCAGATACAGGTGGGGGAATACAGCAGTTGTGAACTAATTGAGTTCTTCTGTATAAAAAGGTGGAACTGAAATAAACTGGGGCTGCAGTATTCACTGTGAGCCCTCCCAAGCATCTTTTCTGTCTCCTTTCCTTTCTTTCAATCCTCACTCCCCCTTTCAGGTACTGTCCGTTTTGGCCGGCTGGCACCAGCACACAATTCTACCAGAAGTTTAAAGAGGCTCTACATCCAGTACTACTTAAGTTATTCAAAAAGATAGAAGTGGAGGGAAAACTTCCAAATTCCTTCTATGAATTCAGCATCACTCTAATACCAAAACCAGGTAAAGATACAACCAAAAAGAAAACTATAGATCCATATCCTTAATGGACATAGATACAAAAATTCTCAACAAAATACTTGCAAACCATATACAGACATACATCAAAATGATCATCCAGCATGATGAAGCTTTATTCCAGAGATTTATGGTTGGTTCAATATACATAAGTCAATAAACGTCATAAATCATGTAAGTGGGCACAGAGACGAGAACCACATGGTCATCTCAGATGATGCAGAGAAGGTTTTGACAAAATTCAACATGCATTTATGTTTAAAGTCCTAGAGGGAACTAGACTGGATGTAGCATAACTCAACATAATTAAAGTCATATATAAGAAATCTATACCCAACATCATTCTAAATGAAGAAAAACTGGAAGCATTCCCACTAAAATCAGGAACCACACAAGGCTGTACACTATCTCCACTTCTTTTTAACATAGTGCTTGAAACTATTGCAAGAGCAATAAGACAAGAGAAGGAAATTAAAGGAGTAATAATTGGAAAAGAAGAGATCAAATTATCCCTTTCTGCAGATGATAAGCTATTATATCTAAGATATGTAAAAATTCTATCAGAAAATGCCTAGAAATGATTAACTCCTACAGTAAACTGGCAGGTCACAAAATTAATCCACAAAAGTCTATAGCAATCAGTGAAAGCATACATGGAAACAATCCCTTTCACAATAGCTGCTAAAAAAAATCTCAGAATAAACCTGACCAAGTACATTAAAGGCCTCTACAATGAAATTTTAAATCTTTACAGAAAGAGATTGAGGAAGACACCAGAAGATGGAAGGACCTCCCATGCCCATGGATTGAAAGATTAATATTATAAAAGATGACCATTCTACCAAAACCAATTTATAGATTCAGTGCAATGCCAATCAAAATTCCCATGGCATTCCTCACAGAATTGGAAAAAAAAATTCTAAGATTCATATGGAAGCATAAAAGACCTCGGAGAGCCTAAGCAACCCTGATCATTAAAGGCAATGCTGGGTAGGCTAATATACCAGATTTTAAACTATATTACAGCTTAGTCATAAAAACAACATGGTACTGGCACAGAAATAGACCCATAGAGCAATGGAGTAAAATTGAAGAACCAAATACGAATACATGTAATTTCCGCCATGTGATATTTGACAAAGGGCCCAAGAAGGTTCACTGGAGGAAAGACAACATGTCCAGCAAATGGTGCTAGTAAAACTAAATTTCCACTCTTACAAGAATGAAACTAAAACCCTATCTTTTACCTTACACAAAAGTCAACTTCAAATGGATCAAAGACCTCAATGTGAAACCTGAAACTCTAAAACTGTTATAAGAATACATTGGCCATCTCCCACAAGACATAGGTATTGGAAAGGATTTCTAAACTAGACATCAACTGCACAAGAAATAAGTTCAAGAATCAAGAAATGGGACCTCATAAACCTAAAAAGCTTCTCTACATCAAAAGAAAAAAACAAGAAAATGAAGAGAAAACACACAGAGTAGGAGAAACCTTCAACAGCAACACATTTGACAGAGTTTTAACATCCAGAATATATAACAAACTCAAAAAACAAAGAATCAAGAAAGAAAGTAAGCCAATCAAATGATGGGCTAAGGAGCGGAATAGAAAGTTCACAAAAGAAGAAATAAAGATGGCTAAGAAGCATACTAAAAACAGTTCAACATCTTTAGTAATTAGGAAAATGCAAATTAAAACCACTTTAAGATTCTATCTTACTCCAGTCAGACCAGCTAAGATCAAGAGAATAAATGGTGCCAAATGTTGGGGAGGATGCAGGGAAAGGCAAATACTCATTCACTTCTTGTGAGATTGGAAACTTGTTCAACACCTATGGAAAGTAGTATGGAGAGCCCTTAAAAAAAAACTAAAAATGAACCTACCATTTGAACTTGTAATACCATCCTTAGCTTACATCCAACAAACTCATCCTATTGCACAGACACTTGTACAGCCACGTTTGTTACTGCTCTTTTCACAATACCTAAGAGATGGAAGCAACCCAACTGTCCCTCAACTGATGAGTAGATAATGAAAGTGTAGTACATTTACACAATGGAGTTCTACTCATCAGTAAAGAAAGATGAAATCATGAAATTTGCAGGTAAATGGATGGAACTAGAAACTGCTATACTAAGTGAAATAACACAGACTTGGAAAATCAAATAACATGTTATCCCTCATATGTGGATCACAGCACCAAATCCTTATAAGTGAGGATGTATCCAGACATAAGTACAAGTCACTTGTCCTCTTGTTCAGTGAGGCTATGGAGACCCCACCAGATGGACTTGAACCAGTGTCCAGTCTACAAAGAAGAGGGTCAACAAATAACACAGACTTAGAAAATCAAATAACATGTTATCCCTCATATGTGGATCCCAGCACCAAATCCTTATAAGTGAGGATATATCCAGACATAACTACAAGAACCAGGATAATGAAAAGGAAACCAGTAGGTAAAGAAAAAGAAAGAACCTGAGATAGAAGACCAGTAGGAAATGTGTTACTAAGGGAAATATGGATAAATATGGGGTTATTTAAATGGCAGGTAGAGAGAGGGTTATGCAAGGAAACTTGGGGATAAAGGGAAAGAAGGAGCTCAAGAGTGGTGAGTCCATAGGAGAAGGGTATTATTAAGGGAGAAATGGGAAAAGGGGGGCATTTAAATGGGGAAACCATAGTGGAAGGGTTAGACAGTGAGAGAGATAAATAATGCCTAGCTAGTTTTAGAAAACCACAGGGAACCATATTAGTCCAACAAGCTATTGACAAATTATACAAACAACTAGTACAAGAAACAAAATATATGTCTAGTCAAGGTTTATCTGAAAACATCTGGTTTTTGACCAAGCATTATCTCCATAGTACATGGTAATTAAAAGTAGCAGACTGGTGGAACTAACCTTCTTGGATATTTAACAGCCATGCTTTGAGGCCTATATTAATCTAGTCAGATAGCCTTAAAGGACAGATTTTTCTCCTTGACCTCCAAGGTCTACTACATTCCAGGGGACTATGAGCATCTCTCAAAATGTCCTGTAACTGTGGTGAGTCACCTGTCCTCTTGTTCAGTGAGGCTATAGAGACCCCACCAGATGGACTTGAACCAGTGTCCAGTCTACAAAGAAGAGGGTCAAAAAAGCAGAAACATTCCCTCCGTCCTTCAAAATGAACCCAGCCATGTTTGAGTAGGACCTTTGACTTACCTTCACATTGATGGAACTTGTAAAAGAAAGGAGTCAGGGGCTCCTCTCAAGGCCATGTGACCCCTGAGGTACAGATCCTCAAATGACCTTAAGAATAAAAACAAATTGGTTTATTAGGGCAGCTGTATGGTCCTAAACACCCAAAAGGAAAGTGTAACCAAAAATTAAAGTGATCCGTATGTTCTTTAAGAGTCCATCTGTATTGCTAAAGGCTACATAACAAGAAACAATGCTAGACAGGAGATACCTCCCTTTGAGTTGTTGGCCAGGGTGACCCAAGATACTCCCAGACAGTAATCTGTCATACAACTGGTAAAATGAGTAAAGAACCCAATCTTATCTAAAGGAATGTTGGCAACTGATTGCTACTAGATGAGGAAGAGCTGATCTTCCTACAACAAGGGACTCTAGGTAGGCTGACTAGATTCAGTGGACAGACTTGCACTGGGGAACATCTGGGGGCACCTACAACACAATGGACAGTAGCAAGGACGATAGAGTATATGGGCTCTAGTGGGGGTGGAGGGAAGCTATAGGAGGGTGCCATTTGGGATGCACATATAAAGATTAATAAGATTGTTTGGGATGTTCTGTATGAAAAACACAAAAAGATCAATAAAAATTGCTGAATATAAAAAAAGAGAAAGAAATGAAACTTTTTAAATTAAAAAAAAATTAACTGCCTTAATAAACACCACAAAATTATGTATCAGATTTTTAAAAAATTTTTACAAAAACTTTATTGAGAATTTCATACATGCATATAAGTGTTTTCATCAAATCCATACCCACGCCCTCCCCTCCAACATTCCCACCTCTGAAGAGGTAACCCTAAAATCTTTTAAGGATTAAGTACAATCTCCCAAATACTTTTGACATATTTAGCCTTGGGAACAGAGTATGTGTCTAACATAATGCCCAAGGACATTTTGACTTTTAGCCAAGAAACTGGCTACATTTCTTTGGGGTCTTTTTACCCTAACTGCCTAGCCAATTCCTACCTCCTATTCTTATCACACCATCCTCTGAAGGAGTTACCCAAACTGCCAATAGGGAATAAGGACACAGACCACTCTGGCTCCTTCCATGCTGAACAGGGACGCAGGGTGAGGCAACTGGTATACCCCCACAGTGGATCTATCTAAAAGACTCTAAAATTGCATAACTCTTGTCTCTAAGGGGAGAAGAAAGTCCTTGAATCATGAATGGGAGATGTGAAGGAGAAGTAAAGGCAAGAGTAATTAACATTACAAATTCTAGACAGAGAACTAGAAAAAAGTCAGAACAAGGCAATTTTCAAATGTTCATATGAGAACAGTGTATCAGATATTTTATGAGCCGATTTTCTTCCTTTGTTTGCAGAAGCAGTAATTAGATTAACTCCACTCCCACCCAAAATAAATATAATATTGAGGCAGGCAAGCATCAGAAATAATAACCTTGAACTCTATTTAGTTTGGCTTATGCTCTGCCCCCTTCTAATAATGCACTTGACGGTTTAACTCCTTAACCTTAAGTTACTATATACATATACCAATCTCAAAGCAATGTATCTGGCAATCTCAGGCCCCAACCTATACCAGGTTACATATACATCCCTATCTGAATAATCGGATAAGATTCTCCTCAGCTAATAGCAATAAAACATATAGTTTCTGATTTTTATAAACATTATTTTAATTTTAATTGTGTGTATATATGTGTGTAGGTGTAACCATGTGTACAACTGATTTCAGGAGACTGTGCAGTCCAGAAGAAGGCACCAGATCTCCTGGAAAAGGAGTTGTAGGTGATAGTAAGTCACCTGACATGGGTCCTGGAAACCAAACTCAGGTTGTCTGCAGGAGTAGTATGTGTTCTCAACATCTGAGCCATCTTTCTATCCCCTAGGCACTTGCTTTTTAGTCACATATATTCCCAAAGTGTCTGGTAGGAAGATGGGAAAAGGCAACCTGGTCTTAACTGATTTGGACGCATGTGCAATAAGACAAAACTGTGTCTTCCAAGTGAATGTTTAGGGAGAATCCCTTATTTATTAGCTTGTGTCTTATAGGAAGGGACATGTCCAATATGAAGAATGTTTATATGATCTAATCTTTCAATAGCAATAGAGAACCACTGAAATTATTACCCTTAGTAAACAGCCTCTCCTTCCTTTAGAGCCCATATAAAGAGACCACAGGCTGATCTGAGTCTTGAATACATTCATTCATGTAGTGTACTATCAGTCTTGACAGTGTACCTTTCTCTAATCTGTAATATTGCTTTGTTCCACATAAATTTATCTTGTTATTTTTGCAAATCTATAGGACCCCTTATTTTGAAATCTTTGTTTAAGAAGTAAAAAATCAGGAAATGCTTAACATGGACCCTGACCACAGTAACAATATCACATGTAACTGCTATTACTTCTGCTACTTTGCTAGGAATTCTCAGGATCTGCTCTATTGATAGTAAATATTTCTGTCTTCTTCAGATACCTTGTTCTCTGCTTCTCCCAACAATGGACAATAAACTCATTCCATATTACATAACATGGCTGGATAGTAGTAACTGAAAGACATTTGAGTAAGTTTAAGGAAAAAAATTGTGTGGAAGTTCCCAAATCCATTGTGTTGTGTAAAATCTTATTTGAGCTCTAGGAAAAGAATTCACAGAATACTACATGAATGTGGCATAATAATGTCATTAAATCAAGTGGTTTGCTGCTCATATTTATTTTCAGTTTCTAAATAAGAAATTACTGTGATTTAATGTCTTAAATCATCTTTCTTTTATTTTCTAACTGTTCTTTGTGCCAGAATTCTATTAGTCTTCACTGGTGGTGTGCTTAAATACTCAAAATGTTAAGGTCAAGGTACAAGCCATGCCTATGCTCTTACCTGGGGGCTTAGGGAAGAATCACTTTCTAAGCTCTTTCTTATCACTGAGTATTGTTCTTTGTGATCCAGGCCATAAGGTTGTATCCTTGCTTTCTATAACTCTGAGACTCCTTTCTGCATTAAGAGGTACCTCATATTCCTTGTGAATACTCCTTACTAACACTAATGCTCTCTTCTATTGACAAGGAACAACACATCCTTGTGCTATTACTTCTATAGGTACAACTGTCCAGACTGTGCTGTGTGAAGATTTTATATACATGAAACTAAATCCTCCTGAATAAGCTTTCTTTTGTCATATGAATTAGGAAAACAATGGGACTAACACCCTTGGGGAAATCATGAAGTCTCTTTGAAACTCCCCTTGCCACAATCCATCCTCTAGCCTCGAAGGATCAGCTCATCTTTCCATATGAAAAATACTTTCAATCCCTCCTATGTTTTCCGGAGGTTTCCAATACAGTGTCAGTTACAAGTAAATGAGTTTAACTAAATCTACACAGCTCAGAATCCAGACAAACTTATCACCTAAATAATCTAAATTAGGAGTGGATAAGAATTCTAATCTCAGTACATTCAGTACTGCTCCCAGTCAAAATTCCTTTCCATTGATGGAGCCCTGAATCTAAACAGAAAAAAATGTTATCTGATTTTAACACATATTACAGTGGTACAGGTAGAGAAATGGTTATTTCCACCAGCACAAATTAGAAAGTAAAAAGAATCAAAGATCAAATGTTGCAAAGAAATCCATCCATAAAAATCCTAATCAAAATTTACAACCTATATCAAGACCTGGGTATAAATTTCATGACTCTTAACTCTGTGATTGGCTATCTCCCTGGATTCTTAACTAATTCCTCTAAGTTCTTATCTCTATTTTGTTTTTCTCATTTCTACCTCTGAGGTTCTTGATTCCAGTAAGCAAGCTCTTATAGCAGAATGTGTGCAAAAAGAAGTGAGTTGAGGAAATAACGGTTACCTTATCAGATAAAAGAACCAGAAATGGAAGGTTTGGGACGTTTTCTGCCTAGCTGAGGAATTGCACCATCAATCAACTGTGTATAGGAGACAAAACCAAAGCTCTGGTTGAACATCCTTTTCTTGTTGCTGCAGAAAGATGAAAAGGTCAGACACATTTCAATCACACACAGAGCTTTTTATAAAGATTAGCTATTTGATTCATGGACTATCCCAGAAATCTCAGCAGAAGCCACCCATAGTGAAGGGATTATTTAGGAAATCTCTTTGGTGAGTGTACTGTGGAATTCAGTGACTCCACATGACAGATATAATAGGCCCACAAAGTTCTTGAGAATACTTACACCACCCAAAGCACTGAGAATATAGACTAAAAGGAGCGGAATTAACATGGCAGGGAGAATGGCTGCTGTATTCTCAAATTTTGAGAGCAGAAAACCAGCACATAAAACGACTTGTCTGCAAACATATCCTTCAAGAAAAAGGATGAATATGAGGTAGCAATGCAGGCTCAGAGTACAGAGTCATGAATCCTAAATCATTATTATTAGATTTGGTCCTATGTAGAATTTTCCTGAGTGTATTGTAAAGACCATTCATTTTCTCCTATCTTGAATGGCTGTATCTGTAACTGCTTTGCTATGTTCCATCAACATGGTTTCAAATGAGAGAACTTATTTATTAGGTTTTCAGATCCATATATGAAGAGTAATTTTATCTCAGACTAGACAGCAGCAAAATTTTTACTGATACCTAAATTAAATGATTTATATGACAGGATGTGAAAATTTTAATTAAATATTAAAATTTTAATTAAATTTTTAAATTTTAAAAATTCCTTCCCAACTATTTCCAGATTTTAATCCCCAGAGGATTTGTTATCTTCCATGGAAAAAAATTCTATGCTGATTTGACTAACAAACATTTTGTTATTGGAGATTATCCTTATTTGAGATCCATGTAATTCCAGGAGTCCTTAAAAGGAGAATGGATAGTCAAAGATAAGACAATCTCAGAAGCAGAGATCAAAAACAAGGAGTAATTTGAAAATGCTAATCAAATGGTTTCAACAGTAACAGTAAAGGAACCATGAATTAAAGGGCCTCTTTCCTTTGGAAAAGGTGATGAGTTAGGTTAAACTTGGGCAACATGTAAGGACACAGCAATATTTAAAATTTGATTTTAGAGCTTCTGGTTTTCATGACTCATTGTAAAATGAAAAATATTGTTTCGAATATATTTTTATCCTCTCACAATTTTATACATGTGTATAATCTAATTTTTAAATGAATTTATTCATTTATTTAATATGTGTGTTTTACCTGCATGTATATAAATGCACCCATGCATGCAATGCCCACAGAGGCCAAAAGTGTATGACAGAACTTCTGGAGTTACTGATGGTGTTCAGGCACTGTGTGGGTGCTGGGAACCAAATATGCATCCTCTGCGAGAGCAGTCAGTACTCTTAATCACTGACCAGCCTCTGAAGCATGGGAAAACCATCCTCTCAAAATACTGACTTTCCCTCCCTCACCAGTCGTCAACTGCCAGTAGTCTCAGCTAGGGCTGAGGCGTCTGGAGAACCTCTCCCATCCATACTGGAAATCTGACTGGCTTGATCTTGTCAGGACTTGTACAGGCAACCACTGCCCCTGTGGTTTTATGTGCAAATGTTCTGTCATGTACATAAGACACTGGTTCCTAACAGTCTGCCCCAATCATTGACTCTAACCCTCTTTCTGCCCCCCTTCCATGATGGTCCTCGAACCTTTAGGGAAGTGTGTGATATAGATGTCACATACAGGGCTGAGTATTCTACATTCGATTTACTCTCTGAACCTTGAACAGTTCTCAGTATTAACTACTGGCTTCTGCAAAAAACAAACAAACAAAAAAAAGCTTCTTTGATGAAGGACAAGAGCTGAACTAATCAAGAGGACTGAGGATAAGTAAAATCCATGCTGTTTTAACATTGTATTTGGAGACTGTTATAACAATAAAAGGAAGTTAAATTTCTTCTTGCAGGATGATTTGGGCTGTCAGGGCTTGAAAGCTTCCTTGGATATATTTGTTATATACAATAACTTTCAGAACATGTTGATTTTACTTCTGATGACACAAATTTCCCAAAAGTCTTGTGATTCTATATGTATTTCACATGGATTTATATGGGGCAAAAATCACTACCAGAAATTTATATACACTTTTTCTATTATTTTATTTTTTCCAGTGTGATAGAAGGCAATGCTCATAAACTTCCTATGCACCATCTAGTTCTTCTGAGAAGATTAGAACTATTTTATTAATCTCACGGCACTTTCTGACCTGTGGATCATTCGGTAGTTATAGGCTCTACAGAATGGCTATAGCTGGTTTATTTCTAGAACCACATATTGGCAATTTAAAGAGTTCCTTTTCATTTGCATCTGAAAAGATGAAAAATTTCCTAATCATGAACCCCATATGCTTCACTTTAAATAATAATTCTTCCCTCTGTCTATAGCTTTTATACTTCACATTAGGATAGATAAGAAAGGAAGAAGAGGCCAGGTCATATCTTCAACAACTAGCCAAATATTCAATTTCAGCATTTAAAAATCATGCTTTCTCCATTAGGAATGATGACATTTCTACAGACTTTATAGGAAGCCCTTCCTCTAAGTAGCATGTTCTTCCCTTTTTTTTTCTATGCTCACATTGTAATATCCATATTTCTATACTGAAAGTTTGCTCAAGGAAATCTTGGCTCTGTATCAGTCCTTAAACTTCATAACTTACCGACCACTTCCAAAGACAGTCTCATGATTTACAGGTTCACTAAGGCAGCAAGCACTCCATTTCCAGCCACAAAAACCTTTATTAAGTTAGGAATGCTGTGAAAAAAAGCTACCACAAATTTGGCAGCTTGTCACAGCACTGATTTATTTTGTCAGTAGTTCTGCAGATCACAAATTTAGTGGATTTGTCTGGATTCTTTACCTGAGGGTCACCTAAGGCAAAGTCAATTATTGGCTTGTTGGGTTTCCTATATGAAATTCCCAGAGAGTTCTCAGCTAATAAAGGTTTCAGAATATTCCACCTGTATTTGTGGTACTCTTGTCTTTTTGTTGACTGCTCACCTGGGTCTATGCAATGCATATGCTTGCTGCCTATGTTTCTTGAAAATGAATTGTGGGGCATCTTATATTCCTTGTTCCATTGAATCAATGTTATATGCAGTCTATCTGACTGCTAAGGCTTCTGTCATTAACCAGAGAAAACTGTGTTTTTAAATGAGTCATTTAATTAGCTGGACTAGAGAGATGGTTCAGAGGTTCAGAGTACTGGCTGCTCTTGCAAAGAACCTTGGAGTGATTCCCAGCACCAACATGGCAGCTGACAACCATTTGGAACTCTAGTTCTAGAGGACCCTATGTCCTCTTCTCACTTCTTCATGTATTGCATGACATGGTGCATTTAAATACATGCAGGCAATACATTCATACACATAGACTAACAATAATAAAAATATTTTTAAATTGAACAGATTAAATCATTCTAGAAGTCTGTGCTATATGTATAGCATATGTATATGTATAGCATATGTATAGTCCAGGTTGTAGTCATGTATACCTCCAAATAAGCTTTTGGCCCTGGGCAAGTTGAGCAGCCTTTCCCCAGATCATAATGAAAGTCCTCATGACAAATTGCTTCATTCTGTCTTGCATGCTGAGATATATGATATTAAAGAGCCAGAAGTACTAATGATGCAAATGGCTACCAGGATACAAGACTACTAACTCCCTTTTCTATACAAGAATTTATTTGCTGTCCCCTCTCACTACAACTTTCTGAGGATGACTTTATGTATATTATTCAAATTGTCAATATCAGGCTGGGTGTGGCATGGTGTTTGCCTAATTCTTAGCAGAATCAAACAGATACCTGTGAATTCAAGGCCAGTCTGTTCTACATAGTGAGTTCCCAGCTATCCAAGACTACACAGTGAAATGCTGCCTCAATAATGGATTTCTCTTTCCAGGAAAATTGCTTTTCTATCCACTGCATTCAAAAGTTTTGGGAAACAACTGAGACAATATTTGTGTTGTTCTTTAGACTTGTGTAGTATCTATAAGACTCTGAGGCACTTATTCAATTGGCTACATCTTTGTCTACCTAGTTACAACACTGACATAGTAAACAAACCATTTTTTAGTTAATCTGTCCCTCAGTTTCCCTTATGGGTTCAACTCTATGTGATTTTGTTTGTTATTAAATAATTGGGAACTTGTGAAGAAATAAGTAGTTAAGCTCTAATTAATTCTTTAACATTACATTTCTGTTTCTTATACCCTGTGTCATAGTTCTGGTTAATTAATGACATAATATTGAATGTTTTCAGTGTCTGAACTAGAAGAAATTTTTCCTAGAGGGAAACTTAGCAATGTGATATTATCTGACAACTCTCAAAGACAAACTCATTGAAAGCTGTGAAATTTCTTTTCCTCTATTGGTGTCAGAGTCCAGTCTCAGAG